>NC_085868.1:56512408-56569908 GCF_034702125.1 Engraulis encrasicolus | reverse complement strand
GCGCTTGGTCTCAATTTGGAACAGCTCACATCAATGTCTGGCTTAGCATTCTTGCGAATGCTAATCTTCTCGGCGCACACTTCATGGTTCCCTCTCTCTTGCTCTCTCGGCTTGTTGCTTCCTGACAGTCTCACCTGCCAGTTGAAATTAACCCCATTTTATAGACAGCACATGTAGTGCACAGGGGGTAACGCTGCTATCTCACTCCGGAGGAGGCAGAGGCAGTCCGTTACATATAGTATATTTATAAAATAGGCTATAAAATAGGCCTAATGATAAAAAAGCAGCCTGAACTAAAATGAAAAATTAATTTAAGAAAATAGAGACGCACGCACTTTCTACATGGTTCGATTTTTGTTTTCATTGCATTGTGGTGGTAGGCACACAAGTTTGATAAAGTATCAAAATAATAGGCTAATAAAATAGGCAGACTAAACTAAACGTCTGCCCAGTTACACGAAAGGTCTGTGTGGAGGCTACCCTGTAAGCCTCGGCCTGGACTGCAGGTGTTCTCAACGCGCAGCAAACATGGAATGTCCAGCCAAAGAATCCCTTTGGGGTTGTTCCCCGTTTATTGCAAAAACTTTAATTTAATATAAAAACTAGATCACCTCTGTGCTGTTGTGCTGTGCTGTATTAAAAAAGATGTATCACATTCGGCTGGCACACGGCAACGGTAAGAACCGTGTGTTCCCCAGTTCAAGCCGTCATTAGCCCCTAATTATGGGCACCTGTATTTCTACCTGTGACTAAGTGAGCTGCCATAACAGTGAAGTGCTCCCCCAAGTGGCTAAATCTAAAACTACGCTAAAACCTACCTATAGGTGAGAATAAAATGGCTCCTACAGTCTGCATGGGTTGAACGTAACGTCCTTAGGTCTTCTACGAAAAATCCTCAGGTACTGCACGAAACGCTCCATGCCTTCTACGAATCGTCTCGCAACCTTTGATATGTAGGCCTACTTTTTTACGTTTAGCTATAATGAGATTCGGGAAATATGTTGCGTCTTACAAAAACAGATAGGACAACATCTAGCCTACCTCAGTAGGTCGTGGCTTTGTATGTCGGGCATCAGTTCAGAAAGTTTAATAGACTTCATGCACATATGCACGAGTTCCAATAAATCGCAAAAGTTGAGGAGTTGCAATAAAAACCCTTTACTTAACGTGGCTACAACATAGTAAAAAATGGTGAAGGTTCTTTTTGAATAGGCATACTTTGGGTGGCTGTTTGGACGACTGGAACATCAGTCTTTAGTCTGACGTGCCTTGTCAATTTGCGCATGGTGCAACGAGGTGTTTTTGGTTTTGGTTACCGTCCGTGGGCACAACATGATGATCCTCAAACTGATTAATTAATTCATTTCTTTTGTTTATAAGTTCACCGATATGAGAACATGCTCTGGGCAGCTGGTCATATTTTGTCACAGTTTATATGTGGAACAGTGAATGAATTTCGATTTGGACCCACGCTGACGGTAAGGAACATCAGCAAAGCATTGGCCTACCGTGTAACAGGCTCAAAATGTGAGCCAAGCGAGCATCAAATGCAATATTACATTCTACCTCGTAGCGCTTGACCTTACTACAGCCCTTTGATGCGCGTAAAGGGAAAAGCATGTAATTACGCGGGTGGGAGAATACAGCCCACAATCTATGAAATGATTTTAATGAAACCTTTGAATAGGCTGTAAAACCATAGTTCATATCAAAAACATCAAATGCTAATATATCTTCAATATGTCCCTCAAAACAATATTTTTTCTCAGTTTCAACAATTGATCTTGTCCTTTCACTATTCTCCATCTAATGAATGGATTGAATGTTTTGAAAATGGTAGCATTTTGATTTTATTCACAGTTTACCAAACGTCCCAACTTCACCGGAGTTGGGGTTTCTATCTATCTTTCTATCTATCTATCTATCTATCTATCTATCTATCTATCTATCTATCTATCTATCTATCTATCTATCTATCTATCTATCTATCTATCTATCTATCTATCTATCTATCTATCTATCCCCACACTCTCATCCCTCTCTTATTGTCTAGGATGGAGGAGTCTGTGTCTAAGAGGAGACCACCCTCTCCTGCACCCACCTGTGTGTCTATGAAGAGTGACCAGTCCATGGATCAAGGCCCTAATTTTAATGGAGACTCTTCACCTCAACAGTAAGATCAGCAGGCTACTGTTCACCTCACTCTCTCTCTCTCTCTCTCTCTCTCTCTCTCTCTCTCTCTCTCTCTCTCTCTCTCTCTCTCTCTCTCCCTCTCTCTCTCTCTCTCTCTCTCTCTCTCTCTCTCTCTCTCTCTCTCTCTCTGCTTTATTGGCATGACAAAACAGGCGTTCGTATTGGCAAAGCATCGAAGTACATGACATATAATAACAATATCAACAAGTATCAATAGTAAGAATAATGTAACCGAATAAAAACTCTCCCCCGATGGTCACCTCATCACACTGCCAGTGGTGTCTGTCTGCCTGTGTATCTATCTATCTATCTATCTCTCTCTCTCTCTCTCTCTCTCTCTCTCTCTCTCTCTCTCTCTCTCTCTCTCTCTCTCTCTCTCTCTCTCTCTCTCTCTCTCTCTCTCTCTCTCTCTCTCGATCGACCGACCGACCGACCGACCGACCTATCTATCTATCTCCCACTCTCATCCCTCTCTTATTGTCTAGGACGGAGGAGTCTGTCTCCAAGAGGAGACCACCCTCTCCTGCACCCTCCTCTGTGTCTATGAAGAGTGACCAGTCCAAAGATTGCCCTCCTGATTTGAAAAGAGACTCTAAACAGTAAGATCAGCACTCTACTCTTCACCTCTCTCTCTCTCTCTCTCTCTCTCTCTCTCATACACACACACACACACACACACCATTCTTATTGTTGCGGATCAACGACACATAGTTTACCACACACACACACACACACACACACACACACACACACACACACACACACACACACACACACACACACACACACACACACACACACACACACACACACACCGAGCCATGGAATTCAGAGTTGTGGGTACAGAGGTCAGTTGGTGACATGATTCATGTAGATTCAAATAACTTTATGTAGCAGGTTTCTTTTATCTATAGACTAACACAGAATACCACATAGATTAAAGTGACTTTGAGTATCATGAAAAGCGCTATATGAAGCTCATGTATTATTATTATTATAGATTAATGCGTTCATTAAAAATCATTAATGGCAATTAATCGCCAATGTGACTGCATATGAAGTGTGTGTGAAGGGGGGTGGGAATATTTAAATCACATTTGGATTATAGAAAATTAATATAATTTATTTAAATTTAGCATTTTATCTCCATTTTTAATTAATATCTTTATATTTAATATTTTTCTGTCAGGAAACATTGAGATTTTTTTTTGGGGGGGGGGACGCCGCTTATCAATTAATCGTAAGTCGATCGATAAGGTCAATAAACTAACAATTAATAAATGAATCTATAATTTGCATCTCTAATTCAAATGAATTACATTTACCTATATAACACTTTCTGTGCTCACTTCCTGGAACTACTTTGGAGCTATGAGAATTCCATGGAACTCCATGAGCCGCCATCTTTGTGTAAAATGAAGGTCATCTTTGTGTAAAATGAAGGTCGATGGGATTAGCCTAACTCTTACTTCCATGGCATTACATACACACAAACACACACACACACACACACTGAGGGTACAGCGGGGGTCGAACCCAGGCCTTCAGCCATCTATGAGCAAATGTGGATGCACCTCCAATGGCCTCATTTGTAGTGAGACTTGTCTTTCTACCTCCTAACCCCATTACTTAATCCATTGATCTCTCATGTCATCTGTCTGTCTGTCTGTCTGTCTGTCTGTCTGTCTGTCTGTCTGTGTCTGTGTCTGTTTAGTTTATTAGGATCCCCATTAGCTGGGCGCAAACCCAGCTATTCTTCCTGGGGTCCAACAATAAAATCACACACAGTTAAAAGTTCTACACAAATCTGTACATTCATTTAAGCACCATACATTGAAAAGAAAGACAGAAAAAAAGAGGAAAAAAAAACATTTAATATAAACATAAACATAAATTACTATAATAATGGTTTAAGACCTTGTGACAAACATCTCTACCTCTGCACTAACCTAGTTTATATATGATAGGCTCAGATGTTTTTTCACCTGTTTTTAAAAAAAAAACACTTGACTATTCAATATAGTTAATTTGTTTGGCAAATTGTTCCATGCTTTAATTGATCTATATTCAACAGTGCGTAGAAATACATTCGTATTGCTCTTTGGGATGCTCAGTCTCCCTGCTGCTGCAAGCCTTGTGTTATATGTATGAATATCACAACTTTTACAGAGGAGATTATAGCGATTTAATGGCATTTTGTTGTGTAAAACTGCCCAAGTTGATGTTAGTAAAGAGACGTGAAGCCTTTCCTCCACTCTCAACCACTGTAAAACTGAATGCATGTAAGTGATATTTGTTGTGTAGGAACATTTAAGAACAAGACGTGCTGCCTTGTTTTGGACTCGCTGAAGTTTAGCAAGGTGATCTTTGTTGGCATTTGACCACACAATAGTACAGTACTCCATCTGTGCTAAAACCAAAGAGCATGCAATCCTTTTCCTTAGTTCTTGGGTGAGAAACTGGCTACCATGCCTGAGTAGTGCCAAGCCACTACTCATTTTCTTAACCATGTGGTCAATCTGTTTAGACCAGGACAGTCTGCTATCTATGATGACTCCAAGTAGCTTTACTTCCTTTACCTGTTCAATTTGTTCTTTGTTAATGCACAGATTAAGTGCTGGATCACGACTCAATGAGTGACTAGAGCCAAAAACAATACTTTTGGTTTTAGATATATTGAGAAGGAGTTTGTTTTGTTTTACCCATCTTTCTATTGTTCCTAGCACCTTGTTCAAAACTTGTGTCAGTTCAGCTAATGTTTTTGCAGATGTATAAATAGGAAGTATCATCTGCATACATTACAACTTTTGCATTTTGTGTCGCTGAAGGTAAATCATTTGTGAAAATAGACTACAGCAAAGATCCCAAACAGCTGCCTTGTGGCACCCCACATACATTCACACTGCTTGAGAAACAACCATTAAAATATACCTTTTGGGATATATTTGTCAGATAGCTATTTAACCAATTTAGTGCTGACTGTTTAAAACCATATATCTTAAACTTTTGAAGTAACAGTCCATGATCAATGACATCAAATGCTGCAGTAAAATCTAGAAGGACAGCACCACAGATTTTTTTGTTATCGATTTCTTGCAGCCAGTCATCGGTCATTTGAGTTAATGCTGTACATGTTGAAAATCCTTTTCTGTAGGCATGTTGAAATTCTGTTAATAAATTATTCTCAGAAAAATAATGCTGAATTTGATTAAAAACTATTTTCTCAAATATTTTACTAAGTGCTGGAAGCAAACTTATTGGTCTGCTATTTGGTGGTGTAAAAGTTTTCTTTTTATCTTTAGGTAGTGGTATAATATTTGCTTCCTTCCAGGCTTGGGGAAAAATGCAACTCTTTAAGCTAACATTAAATACAGTCCCAGGAAAAAGTTTGTACACCCTTTGAAATTTCTTACATTTCTGTCAAAATTGATCATAAAACATGGTCTGATCTTCCCGGAAATCTCAAGAAGGAACAATCAGAGTCTGCTTTAATTAATTCCATCCAAACATTTACATGTTATAATATTTTTATTGGTCATAAGGCCATAACATTCACAGGAGAGCAGGGCATAAGTAAGTACACCCTTGCATTAAGTAGGTTTTAACCCTCAGTTAGTTGAAATATCATCGACCAGACTTGTCCTGTAGTTGCAGATCAGATTAATAAAACAATCTGTTTGTATCTTGTCTCCCTCTTCTTTAGAGAACTGCCTCTCGTCAGCAAGGTTTGTGGCATGTCTGGAGTGCATAGCTTTCTTGACTTCATGCCATATAATCTCAATTATTTTTTGTCAGGGCTTTGACTGGGCTATTTCAGAATGTGTATTTCATTATTATGAAGCCATTCTAAAGTCGATTTGCTTCTAAATTATGGGTTGTTGTCACATTTCAGGACCCATACACTTGTGTGCTTCATCTGTGTGACAGACTTCCTCATGGTTTTTTCTGTAGAATATCTCGATAAACTTGAGTTCTTGAGTTCCAATGATGATAGCAAACTGTCAAGGGCCTGAGGCAGCAAGGTAGCCGCATATAATGACGCTCCCGCCACCATACTCAGAAGAGGAGATGTAACAAAGAATAGCTAAAAATGGGATTCATTCTGCCAATCTAAAATTAATGGGGTTTCTGTCCAAAAAATATTGCTGCACCTTTGAGGTTTGCGAAAAAAACATTTATATGCTTCATAGAATTACTGCAAAATATTCTGTAGACCAACGTTGAAACCAAAGTTGAATTGTTCAGGGGAACACACAATGTCATGTTTGGAGGAGAACTGGAGAACCACACCTTCACCAAAACATCATCTCCACCTTTGAGTATGGTGGCGGGAGCATCATTATATGCGGCTACCTTGCTGCCTCAGGCCCTTTTCAGTTTGCTATTATCAGTGGAGCAATGAACTCAGAAGTTTATCGAGATATTTTACAGAAAAAAAGTGAGGTAGTCTGTCACACAGTTGAAGCACACAAGAGGATGGGTGCTGAAATGTGACAACAACCCATACTTTAGAAGCAAATCGACTTTAGAATGGCTTCATAATAATGAAATACACATTCTGGAATAGCCCAGTCAAAGCCCTGACAAAAAACAATTGAGATTATACGGCATGAAGTCAAGAAAGCTATGCACTCCAGACATCCCACAAACCTTGCTGACGAGAGGCAGTTTTCTAAAGAAGAGGGAGACCAGATACATCCAGATTGTTTTGTTAATCTGATCTGCAACTACATTAAACATCTGGTTGAGGTTATTGCGACTAACTTAGGGTTAAAACCTATTGAATGCAAGGGTGTACTTACTTATGCCTTGCTGTCCTGTGAATGTTTACATCTTGTGGCCAATGAAAATATGAAAACTTGTAAATGGTTGGGTTGAATTAGTTAAAGCAGACTCTGGTTGTTCCTTCTTGTGATTTCCGGGAAGTTCAGACCATGTTTTATGATCAATTTTGGCAGAAATGTAAGAAATTTCAAAGGGTGTACAAACTTTTTCCTGGGACTGTATGTGGCAAATGGGCTGGGAGATGTAACTCACTGCCATTTTCAGAAACTTACCATCTACTTTGTCAATGCCTGCTTGCTGGTCCTTGCAACATGAAGTAATTAACTTGCTCACTGTATCCTCCTCCACTTTGGCAAACTGAAAGCTACAAGATTGCTCCTTAATTAGTTGCCCTATCATAAGGTTGGAGTCATGACTCCCCCCTGATAATTGCTCTCTCCTTAGTTTAGCCACTTTGTTATGAAAATAATTATTTAGGTGATTGGCAATTTTTGTTGGGTTTGTGATGAATCTCCCATCATTCTCAATGAATGTTGGTTGTGTTGGTGTTTTATTCCCCAACAAACTATTTAACGTTTTCCATAGTTTTCCCCCCATCACTGCTAAATTTTCTTAACTGTGAGCTTTCTTTTTCTTCAGATTGAGTTTAGTAACAGAGTTTCTTAGTTTACAATATTTTCTTCTATCAGTTACACTCCTCGTCTTATTAGCTGTTGCCTTTGCCATCTGTTGTTTCAGTTCTTCGTCCATCCAAGGTGCGCCAGAAGTTCTTACAGTCATCTTTTTCACTGGCGCATGCTGGTCTATCACAGGCACAAACATAGACATAGATACATTTAATGCTACATCTGGTTCCTCCTCCTTGAGTACACTTGACCAGTCTGTCTTACAAATGTCATTTAAGAAAGCCTCCTCAGAAAACCTTTTCATGATCCTAGTCAAAATGACTCTTGGCTTAGCCTTTGGTACATTTCCCTTTCTTGCAATAGCCACTAAGTTGTGGTCACTGTAGCCTACAGGAACTGAAATGGCCTTCGAATATAATTCTTTTCTATTGACATATATATGGTCAATACATGACGATGTTGTGATACCTCTTTTGTTAATGCTTATTCTAGTTGGCTGCTTCACCATCTGTTTAAAACTACATGAATTGGCTATGTTCATGAGCCTCTGTTTTAAGGGACAATGTGGTAGTAGCCAATCTACATTTAGGTCACCTGTTAGGATGACCTCCATGCTTAAGTCATATACAGTGAGTCCAATATGTATTTGATCCCTTGCTGATTTTGTTGGTTTGCCTACTAACAAAGACATGATCAGTCAATAAATGTTATGATAATATGTATTCTAATATGGAGAGACAGAATATCAAAAAGAAAATCCAGAAATTAACTTAAGAGAATATATATTAATTTATTTCCATTTCATCGAGCAAAATAAGTATTTGATCCCCTGCCAACTGATTAAAGTTCCGGGCCCACAGACCAGATGGGCACTTCCGATCAACTTGTCATCTGAATGAAAGACACCAGTACATACTAACATGCATAAAAGACACATTTAATCAGCAGAATCAGTCCATAGTATGAGTGAATCAGTCACACTCCAACCTCACCATCATGGGAAAGACCAAAGAGCGGTCAAATGATATCAGGGACAAGATTTTAGACATGAACAAAGATTAAATGGGCTGCAAAGCCACAAGATAGAGACTGGGTATTAATGGCCCAGCTGTTGATGCATTTCTTCCAAAATGTGAGGAATACGAATTGACTATCCATCAGCCTGTCTGGGGTTCTATACAAGATTTGACCTTTTGTAGGGATTTGATAACCATGAGAACAGAAAGAAAGCACCCTAGACCTGTACGGGATGAACTAGGCAATGATATCAAAGCTACTGTGACCAAAATCACTGAGAAAACTACTGGTAGAACTCGTATCAGGTCTTTTCGTCGAATGAATTGGTGAGAGGGGACCATTCGAACAAAACGTTGGACCATTAGTATAAGGCTGGGGATCTTTAGTCGAGGATGGTCCGTCTACCGCAAAAGCCAACGAAAGGTCCTTAAAATTGAAGGGACCTTTAGTTGAAACCTAAGGATCTTTAGTTCAGTCTGCCTATATTAGAAATGTAAATCAGATTTTTTAATGCTCATTTTAACGGGTTTTCTTAGAATCAGCTTTTTTCATGCTCATTTTAACGGTTTTGTCTATTTAAATATGTTCATTTGAACGGTTTTGTCTCGCCTATTTTAAATAGCCTATTTGTTTCTTGTTGATTTAAACATGTAAATCTATAAATAAAATGTACTTAGGCTACTCGTTTTTACTGGTAGGCTATGTTGTTGTTGTTTTTACGATTAAGTCCATGGCTACAGTAAAGAGAGAGAGAGAGAAGTTAAATCGTTAACACTGCATAGGAGCGCTCTCTCTCTCTCTCTCTCTCTCTCTCTCTCTCTCTCTCTCTCTCTCTCTCTCTCTCTCTCTCTCTCTCTCTCTCTCTCTCTCTCTGCCCGGCGAGGCAATGTTCTTGGGCGGTAACTTTTTAGATGCGAAGCACCAGCAACAAGAGAATGCTGTCTGCCTTACACACAACAAAGTTCGCGCATGAGCCAGAGCACTATGCATATAACAGTGTTGAAAACATTACAGAACCCATGCACCTGTGTTAAGTCCATGGCTACAGTAAAGAGAGAGAGAGAGAAGTTAAATCGTTACATTAACACTGGGCCGCTCTCTCTCTCTCTCTCTCTCTCTCTCTCTCTCTCTCTCTCTCTCTCTCTCTCTCTCTCTCTCTCCCTGCCCGGCGAGGCAATGTTCTTGGGCTATAGTTTTATTAATTGAATAAGCTGCCTATTTTGTTTCATATCCTGTCTTTTATTGTTGGAAATCGTCCATCGATCCAGTCAGGCTGCCTATTTTATATCCTATTATTCCCGTGTGTCCTAGGCCTATTTCTTTTGTTCGAAGTCTAAATATATAACTAATATATAACTGATTTACCCGCGATTCATATAGGCCTAGGCCTAATAACGGCACAAACTGAATGACAATAAATAGTTCGCGCATGAGGCAGAAAAAAATAACAGTGTCGGAAAACATTATAGAACCCCTGCACCCGTGTTAAGTCCATGGCTACAGTAAAACAAAAACAAAAACACTAAGAGCGAGAGAGAGAAGTGAAATCGCTATATTAACACTGCATAGGAGCGCGTTCTCTCTCTCTCTCTCTATGTATCTAGTAGGCCTATCTAGTAATCTAGTATGTAAATCAAATGTTTTTTTTTTGTTTTTTTTTTGCTGTTTTCAGATGTGCTTCATAAATAAAATGTACTTAGGCCTACTCATTTTAACTGGTATGTTGTCGGTTTTTTTACGTTTATGCCGTTACATTTTTTGACAATTATCTAGGTTACTTTCTACTCCTTACATTTCTGGAACAATATTTGAGAAGCTTTTTTCACTTTTACGCCGTTACTTTACTCCGTTACATTTTTGACAAATATCTGTAGGCCTATGTTACTTTCTACTCCTTACATTTCTGGAACAGTATTTGAGTAGGCCCTAGCCCCAGCTGCGGGCAGAGAGGCGGGAATCGCTTTGAATCAGGGCAGCGTGCGTCTACTGAGCACATTTGGTTGTCATGCAGCGAGTTTTCTGACTTTCCGGTAACTTTTTAGATGAACGCTTCTAGCTACCGTCTTCTGTAGGTCTGGAATATACCTACGTGTGGAGTAGGCCTAGAGGTGCGCGGTGGATGTATTATTTCATCCGCAACCGCTTCTTAGAATTTCTAATCCACCTGCTATCCACCCGCCCTAATGTTTTTTCTCTCTATTTTCCAAAACCGAATCCACCCGCCATCCGCCTATTAGTTTTTAGTATTTAAGATGCCTGGGGCACATAGTCGATCGTCTTTTTCAAGCAGTGCAGGTCATTGACATCTTGCCAGCCTATGTTTTAAAAAAATCTCTAACTTACAGCGATTCCCAAGTTGTCTCCACCCATCGCACAAACGTGCGGATGCTTTAATGCAGCCTACATTTTAGCAGTTTAAATACCTCCAGTCCAAGCAGCACAATCGAAACTATTGGCTATCTAGCTTACAATTTTGGCTGGTATCCAATAAGACGAGTCAAGTGACAGTAGAGTCGTGCAAAGAGTGCAGAGAATTATGTCGCGCGTGTGTGTGTGAGCGAGAGAGGGAGAGAGAGGGAGCGATTCCAAACTTGTCTCCATCCATCACACAACGTGAAAGCTAACGTGTATGCTTTAATGCAGCCTAAATTGTACCAGTTTTGCCTCCTCTCCAAGCACCTTTTTAAGTGGTGGCAACCATGCATGTTTTCAACAGGGCCACGCAGAGTGGACAGTGGAATGCTGCTTGAAATAAGTCGATAATGAATAAAATATTATGCGCAACGTCTACAAGAAAAGTAATGGCTATTATTACCGTTGCGCGTAAAGATGAGGAAGGGATGGATAGATGGATGGATGCTGTCCTATGGAAGGGGCCGTCAAACAGTCTACATGACATCTTCATTAAAGTCGTTAAATAAGTATCCATAGCCTACTGTGTTTGACGGCCCCATCGTCTTGCAAATATTTACGCGCAACGGTCATAATGGCGTCTCGCACTACACATGCTCGGATGATGCCAGAGGCGAATAGCAAACAGCCAAATTAAGGCATATTCGACATAGACTACCACGACAAGTTACCGTTTGGGTCGCAGTTGGATGTTTATTCAGTAGAATTATGTGCGTAATATCAGCTCCATCCACCAAATGCAGCACTTTCACGTGAGGTTCAAATGGACATTACTCGACAAAATGCAAGTCTGGGTACCAACAACTGAAGTAGGCTACAACATAGAATATGTACCACATATAGGGGTATTTTCATTTTCAGTCCTTTATGTGCGTTATGCCCAGCTTTTATTGAATACAGCGCAGGTTTTGAAGTTCACCAAACGAGCATCAACTTTGTGCAAGTCATTAAAACTCTTTTTTTTACCAGCACTGACGTGTACACTGTTTCATTTATTAACTAATTGCACTTTCTGCCTTCTCGTTTCACATGTGATAAATCCACTTAGTATGCTTTATCCAATTAGCCATGGATGCAGGATCATTCACTGGACTGGACACTATTGTAAGAGGTGAAATTTAGACCACGATTCAGGAACGACAGACAACGGGAGTAAAGGTTATGGTAGTTTTATTTTTACAGCGTCTGTAAACTGCTATCTTCTTTGAATAAATGAATAAATAATCACAATCTGGAGACACTCGGACGATAGTAGCCTACAAAAGTTAAGTTAAGTTAAGTTACACACTCAGCCACTGCTGCCGGACGTTGGCTCGTCAATTACTTAATCAACTATAACACGCGCAATAGCCTACCCAAATGCAACTTACACACAGTTCCCAATACCGGCCGCGCGCAATGGATACCTACAGCAGCCCTGCCCCACCCCAGCGTGTAGCGCACAAGTCTACACTATTGTCCGAATGTTGTTATTTCAAGACAGCAAACTGTCACTGTCCGCCGGCCGCTGTCGTGACATATTTTATTAACACTAGTATGTGAGTAACAAGTGAGGAGTTCCTTGATAGTTTCCTTAAGGGTGAAGTAGCCTGGAATACTGTCGCAGATCAGATAGTTCATTTCTAAATGATCCTGTTATGAACCCGAGTTTAGTAGATATCGCGCAGTGAACGAGGCAGCCTGCAAACAGTTTGAAGCGCAATGTGGCTGTAACAAGTTAGAAAGTAGCCAAACTCTGTTGCTTGTTAACCTTTTAAAATTATGCGCGTAATGGTGGGGTGGCGTCCGCGCCAATGTAATATCTTGAGCGTGCTCGGTGCGTAATTCCAAGAGCAGCATGAAAAGGAAGATGATGGGCTGACCGAAACGCTTGTCCCCTGTCTGTCGGTTTCATTTACTTTTTTCGGCTTTGTTTAATACAGTTTTTGATTCTGCATTCAGCTCCAGTGTGCTACTCCTTTCTTTCTTTTTAAATTATGAGCGTTCCACGAACTATCTTTCTTTGCGCACGCTATAAAATGGCAATAAACATGTTACTATAAACCACTGGTTTACTATGTATGCTTTCTAATGTTGGTAAAGGCGGCATAAGCGGGATAATGTATTGTCCACACGTGACTACGGAAAATATATTTCCTTCGAAGCGGAATAACAGCCCTCCTCCTTCGGCATTGGGGGTGTTATTCGCCCCGTAGGAAAATATTTGTAGTCTAGGTGTAGTCTACTTTTTTGAAGTGGGTATACTGTATATTCTCGCATTTTTGAAGTGGGTATACTGTATATATTTATGCCATTCTAAATAATGGATCAATCAATTTTAAGTTGGTATACTGAATCCCCTAAAATTTAGAAGTGGGTATACTCCGTATACCTGCGTTCTACCACTGCGTGTGGACAATACATTATCCCTTACCTTAAAAGCTGTTGTAGGCCTACATTTAAAAAAAAAATCGTCAAAATGCCTCCTGCTCGCTTTGAATCAAAGCAGTGCGGTTTAATGTGTCTAGAAGTAGGCTATTGACCCTTGTGCTCGCTTTGAATCAGAGCATCGCGCGTCTGATTAGACTATAGTGCATCTATAAGCACCAGCAACAAGAGAAAGCTGTCTCCCGATACTTTGATGTTTCTGATTCTGAATGACAACAAATAGTTCGCGCATGAGCCAGAAAACAATATAGGTCCTAACAGTGTTGAAAACATTACAGAACCCCTGTGTTAAGCCCATGGCTACAGTAGAGAGAGAGAGAGAGAGAGAGAGAGAGAGACGTTAAATCGCTACGTTAACACTGCACAGGAGCGCGTTCTCTCTCTGCCGCGTCTTTGCATGAACAAATGAAATGGTAATTGAATAATAGTTTGCCAGTATTGCAGGGTGTATTAAACCCAGTGTACGTTGGGGTGCAAGGGAGAGCAAGGAAGAGAGCAGCATCTGTGATTAACCGCTTCGAAATGTGTGCGTAAAACCTGCTGTTAACCAGTGGGTTTTGTGAAGCTTGAAGTGTACCACATTAAAAAAAAGCTTTCGCAGATGAGGTTCTGGAATATTTTGTAGTGCATGGGACATTGACAAGGAAAGGTAGCTATGATATCCTCGTGAATAGGTCTTCGACTTTTCAAAATGCCTCCTCTCAACATTCAACATGTAAATGGGTTATTCTGTAGTCCAACGCTATCCTGGCAGGAGAATCATTCGTTACAAATACTGCATACACACTCAGCAATTGTGTCTGTTGGTTTTTGTCCTCCAGGTCTTCATAAAATCATCTACCACCGCTGTGATAATTTGACTACACACCGCTGAACAGTTAACAGTTTTTTAGGCTACTGTATTTACAATTGCAGTCATGCCGCTTGTCTTGAACTGTCTCTTCCCGTTCCATATCGTGACAGCCAGATGAGAAGCGCAAAGGTGGGGGCTATCCGCGATCGCGGAGGAAAGGTGTCAATATCCATAGCCTAACCCTTGAACTGTGGAGCAATTACATATTGTTTAGGTTCTTGAATACTTGGAATTAGCATGGAATTAATTTTCCATTAATAAGGAAACGTGTAAGATTTATCCTCAATCCTCCCCGATAATGTTTTTGTCATAGGCCTAATGTTAATGCCCTCCCCAACACATATCCCCAGTACAATATTGCGACACACGCTTGGCACAATGATAGGCCTACTAAATGAGTTAAATGTTCTTGCAACACTTTTCCCAAGAAAAGTCAGTTTTCATTTCGAGATTCCAGAGCAAATCAGCTGGTACTGCGCTGCTCGCTTGCTGGTCAATAAACGTTGAACTGAACCGTGTGTGCGTGTGTGGCTATGTGTGTACCATCGTATGTCCATGATCGTCCGTGCTCTTATCATGCAAATGACATGTCATGCAGGCAAGGGCGTCCGTTTGATTTGATTTCAAAAGTGCTGGCCCGGACAATTACCATAAACCCGAGTAAGGTTTGAAAAGTGCTGGGTACAAGATAAGGCTACTTCCGATTTGAGGTTTCATGATAAATAGCCTAATACGCATTGGCGTATTGACGCATAATGTGGCCATGTTAAAAATTAAAAGCCATCTGCGCTGTCTTGTTTATTTCTGATATCCTGCGCTGAAGTCATCTTTATCATAGGCTACATATTATGAATGCAACGGTAACTGAGTGGTTAACCCATCATAACTACATGTAGCCTTGCATAATGGTGCACGTCAATTTGTTGTCATAACTTCGCTCTGTCCCTTTTGATTTCCTCAAGCAATTCATCCCTTTTGTCATTGTCCCTGTTTTACTGTTAGTCTTATGGACCTAGGGCGTATCGATCACCATTATTTGCCTGAAACCTGCAAACTAAACACTGCATGCGCGCAGCCACACAGAGCATTCTCTGTGTCAAAGGAACCCTTTCTCCGCGCCTGTGCGGCATTCTCCTTATCGCTCCTAGAATGGCAATACATGTTGGCAGACTTTATTTTGCATAATTCACGATTATCTGGATATATTTGGCTAGGTTACTCAGCAAAGAACATCATTAACGTTAGTGAGGTAACTTTTGGTGTGCTGATACAAACACCAACGGTGAATCACGACTACTTCCCCAACCATAGCCTACTGAAAAGGTCCATAGCCATTGTGTTCAACGCCCTTTGATAGGCTCTGCCTGTATCAGGGTCGATAGGCTAATGATGGTGGTCAGGGCGCACATCAGTGTTTGGGTTGTCTATGCTTTTTTCTGGAATACTGTGCCGATTAGATAGAAATGATCATGTTATGAACCCGAGTTTAGTAGATATCGCGCGGTGAACGAGGCAGCCTGCAAACAGTTTGAAGCGCAATGTGGCTGTAACAAGTTAGAAAGTAGCCAAACCATGTTGCTTGTTAACCTGTTTAAATTATGAGCGTTCCACGAACTATCTTTCTTTGCGCACGCTATAAACTATGGTTAACTATGTATGCTTTATAATGTTGGTAAGGGCGGGATAAGCGGGATAATGTATTGTCCACACGTGACTACGGAAAATACATTTCCCTTCAGAGATAACAGCACTCCGCCTTCGGCGTCGGGGGTGTTATTCGCCCCGTAGGGAAACATTTTCTTATTCATGTGTGGACAATACATTATCCCTTAGGCCTACCTTTAAAATTGATGTCGTACATTTTAAAACATTTCGTTGATATTGTAGTGGTGCAAACGACTGTAGTTATGAGATGGGCGCCAGCCAGGCAGCAAGACTGCCTACCTTTCCAAAAATGAATAAAAATCAGTGACCAACACACTAGAAATAATTCATATCAACACAACGAATATCTTTTCTTACGTTTAGTAGTGCACTTTTGCAAAACCCTCTCAATTTGGAACAGCTCACATCAATGTCTGGCTTTAGCGATTCTTGCGAATGGTGATCTTCTCGGCGCACACTTCATGGTTCCCTCTCTCTTGCTCTCTCGGCTTGTTGCTTCCTGACAGTCTCACCCGCCATTTGAAATTAACTCCATTTTATAGGCTGCGCGTGTAGTTCACAGGGGGTAACGCTGTTATCTCACTCCGGAGGAGGCAGAGGCAGTCCGTTACAATATAGTTTATATAAAATGGGCTATAAAATAGGCCTAATGATAAAAAAAAGGTCTGCATGGATTGAACGTAACGTCCTTAGGTCTTCGACGAAAAATCCTCAGGTACTGCACGAAACGCCCCATGCCTTCTACGAATGGTCCAACGTTTTGTTCGAATGGTCCCCTCTCACCAATTCATTCGACGAATCGTCTCGAATTCGTAGAACTTAATGCCACAGAGGTTTAAAATCCTGTAGTGCACACATGATACCTCTACTTCAGAAGGAACCTGTGCAGTCCCACCTGAGGTTTGCCAACGGACATCAGGCTGGTTAAGGATATGATAAGGAGGTGCTGTAGTGAGATGAAACGAAAATCAAGCTGTTTGGCCCTTTTAATGCCAAGGTTTTATTGTGAAAATACTGGTTTTGGGCATCACATTTTCAAAAGGCTGTGGCTCGACAGTGGTAACAGATAGAGCCTAACTGTAAATTAGAAAAGTGTTGTGGATGACCCAAAGTTTATTTTGGGAGTATTTTTTTTTTACTGAATTTGCATATTATGACGTCATAGGGTGGCGGCCATTTTGAATTTATAATGAGTGAGCAAAAACTTCCAATATATTTGAATAAATGATTGCCTATATTTTACAAAAATTCCCCCCTATCATCACTAATTATGTTGTACACATACAGTAGTATTGGGAAGACAATAAATTGTAAACCATCAATGTATATTGTAACTAATATAGTACAATAATATAGTGCATAAGTAATAGTCGTTTATCTATGTGAAAATGCTGGGTTTGGACATTGAAATTTCAAAAGGCTGTGGCAGGACAGTGGTAACAGATAGACCCTAACTGTGAATTAGAAAAGTGTTGTGGATGACCCAAAGTTTAATTTGAGGGTGAATTTCCCAACCTAATTTGCATATTATGATGTCATATGGTGGCGGCCATTTTGAATTTATAATGAGTGATCAAAAACTTCCAATACATTTGAATAAATAATTGCATATATTTTACAATATTTTCCCACTACCATCACTAATTATGTTGTACACATATAGTAGAATAGGGAAAACAATCAATTATAACTATAGTGTAATAATATAGCCCACACACAATGGTCGGTGGGTCTTTAGACTGTCCGCATAAATCGCAAAAAATTGGTGATATTGAGTGTAACTGAAGATGAAGCAAACCTTTTATAGTGTTTATTTCTGGGGTAAATGTACCCATCTGATTTGCATACTGGGATGTCATAGGGTGATGGCCATATTGAATTTTGAAAATATTTTGAATAAATGATGAAGTTATGACTTGACTTGACTGGGGTAAAAAAAAAAAAAACGTTTTTTCAAACCATTTCCTCCCCGCCCCCTAAATGCAATGTTCCACACTTACTCTATACTCAGACAAAATCAGAAAAAGTGAACATAATGTAGAACTACAACCAGAACTAGAACTATTTACATGAACAACCACAACTGTAACTGTAACTATAACTATAACTATAACTAGCCTGTGTATGAGTGTCATATGGAAACAAATGCATGTAAGGGTTCTCATCACATTGTATTAGGTGGCGAACCCAGTCAGATGACTTTGGGCCCGGCAAAGCCCAGTGGTCTTGACTGGCAATAATGCTCTTGGACATGGGAGAAACACTATTATCAGGGCACAATATAATGATTGGAAATGGCTGCTCAGTTTAGAATAGAAGTCCAAATGATTGGGGGACAAAGATAAAGTGTTACTGGATTATTCCTTTCAAAACATACAGTGTGTGGGTGTGTATGTGTGTGTAGGTGTAGTGTGTGTGTGTGTGTGTGTGTGTGTGTGTGTACTGCATGTGTGTGTGGCCGTGTCAGTCAGGGAAGAGAGAGAGAAAGAGGCCGGGGCGGGGGTGTCTCTGTGCTGTCCCCTGCCTACATATCCAGGTGACATTGTTTGAAATTTTTCAGTGTGTGGTATCTCTCGTTGCAGGGGACAGCACACAGACCCACTCCACACTGAATGCACCTGTACTTTGTTTGGTGGCGGCCTTTAGGGCGGGTGCGATCTGAGCACACGACACAGTCTGGACGGTCATCAGCATTTCTCAGAAAGTGCCGCTCTGTCAGCCTGCGTGGCATTTCCCCTCCGTCCACTGAAGGCCTGCCCCCCTTGTTTCCCTCTTTCTTACTCCACCCTTCCAGCAGTCCAGTGACAACGTCCTCCACAAAAGCCTTCATGGTCTTTTGTGGAGTAGCAGTACACTGGCTGTAGAGAATGTGAGCATTGACCATGCAGATGCTCATAATAGCATTGAAAATGCGATTGTACCATTTCCTGGATCTGTGTGGGAAAAGGTAAGTTTTCATTCTCTGGTCAGCTGTGTCGACTCCACCCATAAAAGAATTGTATTGGTCCACACAGACAGGCCTGCTAATGTCCCTGTAACCAGTTGCGCTGTGTTTGGTGCGAATGCGCTTTCTGGTACAGGTGTTGTCGTGCACCGTGGAGAGCATGGTGAGACGCTTTGTGTCATGCCAGGCACATGCCAACATTTTGCCTTTTTGCATGAACACAGGGTCATCACCTTTTCTCAGGGGCAACACAGCAGGTCGCAGGGCCTTGGGCATGCCTCTTCTCTGACTGCTGACAGTCCCACACAAGCCAGTGTCTCGGCTGGCCAACTCAGTTGCTATGGCTGGTGAGGTGTAATAGCTGTCCATGTACACTTCATGGCCTTTTCCTGTGTGTGGGGCCATTAGCTTACGCACAATGAGATGGGATGCACCTATCTCATGTGCGTCAGCATTTGGGCCAGTGTACATGGACCATTCCAGCACATAGCCTGACTTGGCCTCGCTCAAGACAAATACTTTGTACCCATATTTGTCTGGCTTGTTGGGGTTGTACAGCTTCAGAGTGGACCTCCCCTTGAAAGCTATTGTCATCTCGTCCAATGACAGCTGTTTGCGTGGCCCGTACACTGCAGAGAATTTTGGGATGACGATGTCAATAATTGGCCGCACCTTGAAAATTCGGTCATACCCTGGCTGCCCCCTCTCAATGTAATTGTCGTTGTTGGTGAAGTGGAGGAAAGATAAAATAATTTGGAATCTATTTCTAGACATTACTTTTCCAAATCCAGGTGTTTGTGTCGTTTCAAATTCGCCCCAGTAATCGCTAATTTCGTGCTTCTCCACCAGACCCATGCTCAAGTGGAGAGCGATAAAGGCTTTCATTTCTGGGACTGTCACGTCATACCAGCCATGAAACCTCGAACTTGGCAGGAGCTCATGGGAGGCTAAAAATTGCTGCGCATATCTGTTTGTTTCGACTGTAAGCACATTCCAAAATGCGTCGTCTAGAAACAGTGACAGAAAATCTAGGGCCGAATCGTTCACTTTTTCACCCTTGTATCCAATCGGTTCGTCAAAACTTTTTATCCAATTACCATTACGCGTCTCACCGACATTGCCCAGTAGCTCCCATCCCTCATTGTCAGCTTCTACTACAAGCGGAGCCGTGGTGGCTGTAGCAGAGGTAAAGCC
This sequence comes from Engraulis encrasicolus, assembly GCF_034702125.1. Taxonomy (NCBI): domain Eukaryota; kingdom Metazoa; phylum Chordata; class Actinopteri; order Clupeiformes; family Engraulidae; genus Engraulis; species Engraulis encrasicolus. Next base: position 56,549,792 of record NC_085868.1, on the reverse strand, counting down.
CCTCCTCCCTCTCCCTCTCCTACGGCCGCCTGCTCCGCGTGAAGCAGGGGCTGCGTAAAGGGCCATACACACACGTCGCTGCTATTTACTCGCTACTTGCTCACTCGCCTACTTGCCACTCGCTCTGGGTGATTTTGTTTACTGGTTGTCATGGTTCCCGCTGTCCGCGCCAATAACGTCCTTACGAAACAAAATGTAGGCCTACGCTGTTTAACGTTGATCGTGTGCTGTGCACAACCATGCATATGAGCCTTTGATGGTGTACACTGTATGTATTTTCCTCAACACTTTTAACCAAAGTGTGATGGCGTGCAGAAGTTAGGTGGTCAGAACACCACAGGGGCAACGTCACCTGTCAATAATCTGTATTCTGCATTCCAATTGGTTACTCGCTTAACTCGCGTCGCTCGAAGATAAAATAAGTTTATCTCGGAACCCGCCCACATCGTATTGCTTATACTCTCCTTGCCTACTCGCCAGCGAGACTCGCTGGAACACGTAGACATTCTATTGACTTCATCCGCTGAGCGAGTAACTAGCAGCGACGTGTGTGTACGGCCCTTAAGAACCACCTCTCCCTCCCCTGTTAGCCTTGATGCCCACTGGCCGCCTCTCACGGGTGAAAGAATCCCCATCCTCTCTAACACGACTACTTCCTCGAGTCATACTCCGACCCCGTTTACCTCTTCCACCCGCCCCAACATCTCCTCCACTCGCATCCTGCAAAACCTCCCCATGAGCAGGCACAGCGTGGCTGCCGGTGCGGTAAAAGGTCCTAGCGCCAAGCCCTTCACCAGCCCGGTTTACGCCGCGTGCACTGCCGCTACCACCACGTCCCCCAACCTCCACACGTACATCGACATTACCACTACCATTATCAGTATTTGGGCCAACATCATTTTCGATGTCGGGAGTGTTTGGTCGTGCTTGTGCATTACATTGATCAACCACAGACTCTGTCGTAGGCGAACCAGGAGGAGTACTCAGATCACTGAAGGAGTCGTCATCATCTGAAGGCATAAATTCCGCCTCAGAATCTGGATCAGCAAACAATACCCCCAGCACATCATCCCTGGACATCGTACGTTTTGCCATTTTACTTGATTTCACCGTAATCCGCTATATAGTTCACTAAAAACCGCTAGCTCGTCAGACGCTGTTATCTCGCTTAGCTCCGCCAAATCCAACACGAGTGAATGCGGTTTCCTCGAAAAAAACACATTGGAGGCATACGTCATTCTGAGCTAGAAATGAAGTTGAACATGTCCGCCACCGAGTTTGAACAGTATTACACACTCTATATCAAGCAGCAGGCTTTTTAATTCATTATCGCGTCTCGTCGCAATTTTGCGACCACGGCAGTAAAAGGGTTAACACAATTCAATGTGTTTTGAGAAAGAGTACTGCTGTCTATGATCCCAAGAACACCCTCCTCACCATCATGCATGAAAGTGGTATCATTATGGTTTGAGGGTGTTTGCCTGGCCAAGGCACAGGACAACTTCACATCGTCAACGAATGGATGGATGGAGACATGTAATGTGCAATTCTGAGTGCAAACGTCCTTCCCTCCACCACTACACTGAAGGGTGGGCCATGTTTGAATCTCCCAACATGACAATAATACACAACATACAGTCAAAGAAACGAAGAAGTGGCTCAATAATAAGCATATTAAAGTCGTGAAGTGGCCTAGACAGTCTCCAAATATTAACCCTATAGTAATTCTATGGAGAGAACTGAACCTCCCATTTGCCAAGCTACAGCCACAAACTATTAATGTTTTGGAGATAATCTGCAAAGAAAAATGGGCAAAAGTATTTTCTACTATATGCACAAACATTGTCATCAACTAAAAGAAGCATCTGACCTCAGTGCTAGACAACTAGGGCTTTGCCACAAAGCACTTTATCTGCTTTAGCTAGAGGGGTCAAATACTTATTAGCCTAAATTAAGTACAAACAAATTAAAATATATTATTTTATGTTATTTTCTGGAATTTCTTTTTGATATTCTGTCTCTCCATGTTTGAATACATATTATCATAAATTTATAGACTGATCACGTCTTTATTAGTGGGCAAACGGGCAAAATCAGCAAGGGATCAAATACATATTGGACTCACTGTACCTGGTCGAGCATACTATTGACTTTATCCATATAACCAATATTTGCACTAGGAGGTCTGTAGCAACAACCAATCATTACATTACATTACATTACATTACATTATATTGCATTTGGCAGACGCTTTATAACCAAAGCGACTTTCAAAAGAGGACATATTCAAGCCAACATCACAAGCAAATACAATGTGCACAGGAGATATACAGAACAACAAGTGCAGTTGCAGAGGGGTTATTTATTTTTTTTATTTATTTTTTTTTTAAATTAAAGAGTAAATAACGAGTACACACACACAAACTAAACTAAACTAAACATCATGTCAGGAGTCTGCCCTGGGGCAAGGCCAGTTCAAGCATTAGTCTAGTAGATTCTCTCGAAAGAGGAAGGTCTTCAGTTGTTTCTTGAAGGCTGCAAGAGATGTGCTTAGTCTTGCTGCCTCTGGGAGACCGTTCCACCACTTGGGTACCACAACGGAGAACAATCTTGACTGGGAGTACCTAGAGCGACTGGATGGCAGAGCCAGACGGCTTGTGCTGGATGAGCGCAGTTCTCTTCCAGTAACATAGGGCGTTAGTAGGTCCTTCAGATAAGCTGGGGCCGTTCCTGTGATGGTGAGCAATCAATATCTTTTTGATAAGGCAAATGAATTTGCAACCACCTTATTTCAAGGTCAGTTGGTTCTAGGTCTTCTCTTACTTTTACAGGAATATGATCTTGAACATAAAAGGCTACTCCACCACCGTGATAGTTTCTATCTCTCCGGTACATGTTAAAGCCTGAAATGGACATCATAGCATTAGTCTCTGAGATAGCCAGAATGTGAACAGAGTTTGAGGTTAGGAGTTTTTCAATGTCATTGATTTTGTTTCTCAAACTGCAAATGTTCAAGTGAGCCACCTTGAGCCCCTTTTTGGGTAGCCCTGCAATAGAAAACATTTGTCATTAAAACAAAAAAACTTTTTTTTTCTGGAGGGTCATGTCCAATTACTTGTCTGTCTAGGATGGAGGAGTCAAAAATCTGTGGTAATATACTAAAACTCTGTGCTGAACTAGTGTCCACGGTTTTTGCTGACATCTTCCAGTCTTCCCTTAATCAGCGCACTGTCCCTACACTCTGGAAGACCTCACTCATCATCCCCATCTCAAAGATCCCCTTCTGAACAAAACCACTACCGTCCTATAGCACTGACCTCTCTGGTTATGAAGTGCCTGGAACGCATAGTTAAGAAGCATATTTCCCTACACACACACATCACCTGTTGAACCCATTGCAGTTTGCGTACCGTCACAGCAGGGGGGTAGATGACGCCATTACAACATTATTACATCTTGTGTACACCAGTGTTAATTTCGTCAACCAGGACGATGACGAAAATATTTCGTCAACGCCCCTTTTTCCTGTGACGATGACGAGACGATGACGCACAAAATTGCTTCCAGAACATAAAAATATGACGAAAATAAAAATTGATTTTCGTTAAGGAGACTAAGACGAGACGAAATTTACAAGCCATGGACGAATGTAATGTAATTGTAAATGTAAAAATGTAATTGATTAAAATTAATTTGTAATTGTTATTGTTTCTTGAACTTCATAGAAGATTACGCGCTGTTGCCCTGTTTGTCTCTGCAGGCAGGGCCTGGGCTGGTGCGGCTCAATCAGTAGTAGCCTAGTTCAGTGAGTCCTGTTCAGTTGAGTTTAGGCCCTAAAATGTTTCCCAGAAAAGAGAAAAAGAAAGAGCCGATGTTGAGGCAAGTGTTAATTTTGAAACATGTTCAACAACCCTTTTGTCCATAACGAAGACGTGTGTGTTTGTGCAGTCATGATAATAGTGTTATCGTCACTCGCGCCAATCTTCCTCTGATGCTGTCATTTTAAATCTCCTCGAGCTTCCTATCTTCTCATTTCCACTTACGCATACGCCGACGTCCGTTGTCTGTTCTTTTGTAATGTTTGCTATATTGGTTGTTCAACCGTATGAATAGGCAGTTTGCAAGCAAATCATGAGGATCAGATTCATGCATTTATTTAGATCAGACACACCGGGAGACGTTTAAGGGATGCGCGCGCTACAGGGGAAACTTTGTTTAAGTAGTCTAAACAGAGGCACGGCTACTGTAGTTTTGATAAGAATTAATGTGTGGTCGATCAGGGTTTAACGTGCGGAGAATTGAAACTTGTTCCCATCGAGGGCAAGGCTAAAAGACCCAAGGCAGTTGACATCCCTTCCATGCGATGCGTATTACAATAGCGTCTCCCAGACATCCCAAGTTCTAAAAACGCATTGCTTACACTTGGAGGTGCTTATCGACCCTCGACATCCAAACAAACAAAACATCATTAGTGTTCAACCATTGTTTGTCAATGTCCTTTCTGTCGTCCAGTCAGTCTGCATACTTTTCCCCCAGGACTTTTTGTCCTACGAAGTGCGCGTAATCTATTTGAAGTATTCCAGGGATGACGCACGAGCCATTATCTTTCTCTGTCCCGCATTGCCAATCGAAATAACGCGAACTTGCATAGTCTAAAATCTGAAATATTGTATCTGACTCGCGGCCATCGGGGAGCCACTATCAAATATCAGGGAAACTTCTTGGACTTCATTGGGATGTCTGGTCTTCCCACTGCCTGCAATCTGCAGGCTATGAGTCACGCGGTCAGGTGAAGAGGAGCTTGTAGCCTACTACGTGATCAAATCCAAAAGCAAATAATACGCAGAAGCTTCTAATGCGAGAGAGAGAGAGAGAGAGAGAGAGAGAGAGAGAGAGAGAGAGAGAGAGAGAGAGAGAGAGAGGAGAGAGAGAGAGAGAGAGAGAGAGAGAGAGAGAGAGAGAGAGAGAGAGAGAGAGAGAGAGAGAGAGAGAGAGAGAGAGAGAGAGAGAGAGAGAGAGAGCGCAACCTGCACCTGGAAGTGTGTGTGTGTATGCTCCTTTGCTCTATGCTGTTGAAATTACTTTTACAGGACTGATTTGGGTTTTGGTGGAAAATAAGCTAGTAACAATGTGAATATTTTCTGCAATAGGCTATCTAGTAAGAATTTGTGTAATAATTTGACTAAAATGACGAAAATGTGAAATGTTGACTGAAATGACTAAAATGACGAAAATTTGACTAAGACTAAAATTAATTTTCGTCATTTAGACGAAGACTAAGACTAAATTGTGAAGGCAATGACTAAATTTGACTAAGACTAAAATTGATTTTCGTCATTGTGACTAAAAAAAACTGGTGTCTTTTAGCCTAGCGAGCCAGACCCGTACAGCAAAAAGCTGTACAGAGGTCTAGGGGAGCTAGGAGAGAGTGTGGGCAGGATAAACGGTTGTCTTGGCACTCAACATCACGCAATAGGATGGTGGAACAACCAATCCCCACACACTTCTGTGTTACGTCACAGCTGTCTTGTGAAGCGGCAACTCCGAGCCATCGTAGCAGTGAATGCGTGTGATCACTACAGCCACAAACAAGTTTCCTAATAAATCGTGTTTTCACTTACACAGTTAAAAAATGCCTCGTTTTCAACCACACTGCCCTCCTTGATCAACCAGCGAAATGTTGTGCAATTTGGGGCTTGTTAAATGGTTATATTTATGATTGTTGTCAACATGGCATGTTCGGTGTTAGCTAGCTAGCTGTATACCCATAACTAATACACGGCTGGATACCTATTGACGACAGGTTGGCTAGCCGCTAGCTCGGTAGACTAGGTGTCATTCCCATCTATTTGGTAAGCGACTTACAGACTTCCAAAGCTCCCAAATGTCTCGTTTTTAATGACATGGATCTTATTAGAATTTGGGGCCGCAGTACAGTAGTGGTCTGATAATAGCGTGTGACTATCTGGTTCTGTAAAATGCTCAACTTAGCTTACCGAGCTAGTTTAAAACATCGAATGATCAAATGGTAATGTGTTGTGATCTATTTGTGTTCGATAAGTTCATGGTGTATTATTACATCAATCCATGTCAGCCACGAACTGTATTATCATCCAGGCTTTTTAAATTTTTAAAAAGTAAACACTTTCGTGCTGTACGTAGCACGGACGGACACCATCTTCCTTCTTAGAAGAAAGTTTCCTGTTTACTAGGTAGCCCGGCCCCCCTCGCGATTTGATTGGCCCTGTCATCGGATAACTTTCAGCCTCGCTAAACGACCGGGGTCCGCTATACTGCCCCCGGGAGCAAATTCAATTTGCGGTCGCTAGGGGCGTCTAGATTTCTAGGCTAGGTGTCTTTTGATGTTAACTCCAGAGTTACTAAAATGTTTTGCAGTGCGTTTGTAGAAAGTGTTTTTACATTTGCTATTGTCTGTTGGTTTGGAAATGCTACAGTTAAAAGGCAGGCCAAGAAAAGCAATAACAACTGCTTATGTTTTGATTCTATTCTTAATTGTGCTTGGACAGCAACTACTCAGTGGGCCTGAGCAGAGGAACCATATCCCTTTTTTCATTATTTTTATTACTCATTTTTAGCCCATCGCATTCTATTGAGGATACACTTTTAACTTCTAAGGGTTTTATTCTAAGGTTGTTTTTTATTTATTTATTTACTTATTTACTTCCTCTTGCTGTTTCTTGCACATTCCTCTAGTATACTTGATATAGGATAGGCCTACTTAGTGCTATTCACTTCGGGCGGAATTCTCCCGTCTCCACTTAAGTCGGTTTTACGCGCGCACATTTTACGTGGTCTTATCTTGCGCATATTCTCCCCTCTGGAACGTTGCCACACCCCTCGCGCTTAACTCAGAAAAATAGTGCGTAGCCCAACATAGGCGTGATATATGCTAAATGGGGGGATGAATCTCCGCCAAGTTCATCAGTTGTGGCTACAAAGAAACTGGAGCATGGATTTTCAGATCAACCATGTGAAAACCTCGGCAGTCCATTGAGATCCATCACTGAACTTTAACTTTGAATTTAAAACCACGTGACAAAAGTCCCCGTGCAAAGCATCTCAACATCTAACCTCAGGTCATTTTCACAATCACACGGCGAGTAGTGGAGGTGAGATAATGAGATGGAAACGCAATGTGTACCTTTGGTGGGAACTCAGCTGAGCTTTTTGGTGCGCAACAGGTTGATTGAAATAATAAACATGATTAAACGTTTTGTTAAAAATGGAGTTTGGCGTGTTGCCTGGACAATTCCCGAAAATCAAAAACTGATTTAAAATGCTGATCATTCCCACAGTTGAACAAACACATAGTATTTGCTGACTTTTAAAAGTGTTTCTCTGCTTCTCTGTACAGCAACGTGACATTAATATCATTGGAAATATGTGGATCTCAGCTGTCCGTCAGCATATTACACTTAGGCTACATGCATGCTGAAGAATGAACAAGGAAATCGATCGTCATGGAAAAACGGAGACTTTATGTTCTGTCGCAGACATTGGAATTAATTGGACATGGGCATGCAATGCCAAGCCAGGACTTAAACGCGCAGCTGATGGGGTGTAATAGAGACCAGAAGCGAAATGCCAAAGACGAGCTCTGATATGTAGGCCTACCTTTTTACGTTTAGCTGTAATGACATTCAGGAAATAGCCTATTTTCTGCCTTACAAAAACAGATAGGACAACCTGTAGCCTACCTCAGTATGTGGTGGTTTTGTATGTCGGGCATCAGTTCAGAAAGTTTAATAGGTTACATGCACATATGCACGAGTTCCAATAAATCACAAAAGTGGAGGAGTTGCAATAAAAACCCTTTACTTAACGTTGTGGCTACAATATAGTAAAAATGGTGAAGGTTGTTGTTGAATAGTACTTTGGGTGGCTGTTTGGACGACTGGAACATCAGTCTTTAGTCTGACGTGCCTTGTCAATTTGCGCATGGTCCAACGAGGTGTTTTTGGTTTTGGTTACCGTCCGTGGAGACATGATGATCCTCATACTGCTTAATTAATTACCTGCTTTTGTTTGTAAGTGCACCGATATGAGAACATGCTCTGGGCAGCTGGTCATATTTTGTCACAATTAATGTAGGATGTTTATGTGGAACTGTGAATGAATTTCGATTTGGACTCACGCTGACGGTAAGGAACATCAACAAAGCATACCGTGTAACATGTTAAAAATGCGAGCCAAGTGAGCATCAAATGCAATATTACATTTTACCTCATAGCCTTGACCTTACTACAGCCCTTTGATGCGCGTAAAGGCAAACATGCGTAAGTGCACGGGAGAATACGCTTAGGATTCATTTACATGCAAAACTCCCTGGTTTTGGCCTGGCCCCACCCAAAGTGCGCAACTGGTCAAATCCCGCGTAAACCCTGCTTAATCACAGACTTGAGTAACCGCGGAGGCGCTGTTGCACGCTTTTTTTGACTTAAGCGGGTGGGAGAATTCCGCCCTTCCCCTACCTAATGTACTTGCACAGCCAGCGTTTTTTTTTGCACACCATTGCATTTGGTCATTGTGTGACACCAGTGAAGTTGAAAGTTGAGCGGAACTGTTGAATAGTTTGTCCTGTCCTGTCCTGTCCTGTCCTGTCCTGCCTATTGTCATGTCATGTATGTTATATCTAGGTGTGTATTGTATGTGTTAAATCTTTGTGTTCATCATGTCGTAGGCAATACAACCTGCCTGATGTGTACCTTACCTGCTGACAAAAAAAGTCCCATTGGGGATAATAAAGTTTCTAACTAACTAACTAAAGTGGTTGGCTATAGAAACTAGTGAAGAGTGAGTTGGCACCATGAAGTAGCAACATGGCAATTTTGGAGCTACAGATAAGGGACACGTCTGCCATGAACTCTGTCTTCGATTTGACGAACTAATGAATATGAAGAGACCGAGTTTTGTCAAGCAATTGAATCAACCGAGCGTAGTATTGTAGCTTAAAAGTTGGAGAAGTTGGGTGACACGAGCGGATAGGTGTGTCTGTGTCTGAGAGAGACAATGGCCATTTCTCAAATCCTAGTGCAGTGCACTTCCAACTGTATCAGCCAAATTAGTCACGCCCAGTGATTGGATATTCCGTAGAGTTCATCAAAGAGTATCCAATCACTGGGTGTGACTAACAAAGAGTATCCAATCACTGGGCGTGATTAACAAAGACTATCCAGTCACTGGGCATGACTAATTAGGATGATACGCCGTCGGGAGATCGGGGACTTGTCCCGGTGGGCCGCGGCCGTGAAATGTTATAATGCGGCCGCACTGCGTTCCCAACCGGCCCTAAAGTTTAGAAATAGTGCTTATATGCACTGACTTCCCACTTTCCACTTCCCTATTCAGAGAGTAAGCTGACTAGCCAGTATTTATACCGTATACCAGACGGCAATACCTCACTGACGGTGTCAAACAGTAAATTGGCCACACCCCTTCTCTACTGATCATTTTCATACACCGTAGATCGCGGAAGTTTACAAGATCTTAGTAACACAGTTTCGTTTTCAGTATTTGAAGAACCTGTGATATGTATATTGGTTACCAAAGGATGGAAATATTAATAAATTATGATTTATTTTCAGATTTCCACACGACTCTTACAGTTTACAGTCTTTCCAGTCCTGATTCACTTGCTCTGTGGTTATTGACTTGGGTTACGAACAGACTCCACCAAGTGGTAAGGAAGATAACTGCACCTAACAGAAGCAAGATAACTGCACCTAACAGAAGCAATGGGTTTTGTTTTGATTTGTTAGACCTACCAGTATATCTCCTTATAGTCGAAATAATATTATTATCATACATATATTTATATGTGGTACATTTAGGATGTAGCCTATGTCTGAAGAAATGGAACAAAATAATTACCACACAAGATTCTGATGTGACCAGTGCTGGGTGTGTAGGCTAATAAGCTGTGGATTAAAGTAGAGTGATTGCAAGAAACAAAGACATTTGCTGCGAGAAGACAGCGTTTTAAGGTAGGCCTACACCGTTTGGTTATACATTTTGTTGACTTATGGTTGTGGTTTGAAGTAGCTAAGTTTGGCTTATTTGCTGCATGGTGGGTTTATTGCACAATGTAGACAGACTTTTTGTAAGCTATAGGCTACTAAACTAAATTTTGTAAGCCTACTCTTCTAAAAATCCCCACACCCAAAACTTTGTGCCCATGCTCATCCTGTCTTCCTTAAACGATATTTCAATTTCAAACTGTCAAAATGACAGTGGAGTGCACATTTGCATGGAACAGTAGCGTGATGTAGCCTAACCTAGGCCTATGAATGCTTTGGACTGTGATGATGGCTCCAGTGGTGTAGTCTACTTTTTGAAGTGGGTATACTGTATATTTGAGCATTTTTTGATGTGTGTATAGTCTACTGTATATATTTGTGCTATTGTAAATAATGGATCAATCAATTTTAAGTGGGTATACTGTAATCCCTGAAATTTTGAAATGGGTGCGTATACCTGCGTTTCACGTAGACTACACCACTGGCTGTGCATTTCATCAAGGTGTAGGCTACAATTCTCCACTTCAGGTTGATATTTTGACAACACTAATGTCCACATGTAGTACGACTGCAGATTTCGTGGCTTTTGTCTTTTTGGTTAGGAAACCATGTTCGCTTTGTTTTTTTTGTTTTTTTAAAGAGGGCCGCCAAGGGGAAAATTCTCCCGATGGGAAAAGGTGGGCCACTGCGCCCCTGCGCTTGGAAGTGCACTGCACTAGGTTTTGAGAAATGCCCATTATCTGCCGTGGCACTGTGTGTCTTCCTAAAGCAGGGGTCAGGAACCTTTTTGTTGGAGAGAGCCATTAACGGCAATTTTTTGTAAAGAAATTTTCACAAGAGCCATACAATTTTAAAAACACTGATTACAATCAAAAGCAAGCATGTATTTCAATTAAGCCCAACAATTTTAGAGTGTACTGTCAAGGTATTGCTTTTATTGATAACAGGTCAGTATAGGGTTGCCAACTGTCAACTTCATTATGGTGAGGGTTTGGGAGAATTTTTGTATTTCTTAGATGTCATTTCCTGCATTTTAACACTTGTTATCCTCCCTTGTCCCGTTTCAACTCTATATGGAACCCGTACTTTTATTTATAAACACAGGACGATTCCATATTTCAAGGGATAGTTGGCGACCCTACATTAGATAAGTAAGAGCCATATACAAACACAAGCAGGTACAGTGCCGCCAGTTCGTATTGGCACCCTTGAAGCTTAAGCACATTATGGGACATATCTCCAGACAACAAATAATAAGGTCAACCATGATTTTTCTATAGATAGCTTGTGGTTGATACTAAATGTAAAAATGATCAACAGCAATGAATACTAAACTACGAGAGGGGAAAAAACTACGAGAGGTTAAAGCAAGAAGAAGGTTAAGCTCCTGGAATCGCTGGTATTGGCACCCTTTACTGGATACCATTGTGGAAACCTAATTTGACTCAAATATGGTAGATAACAAATGGTAATCACCTTTGACAAATTGCTTTGCAAATTTGCTTTAGGACATGAATTAGGCAAGGATTTATTTTATATTTGTGTTTTAAATAGCCACCTGTTACATCTTGTGCGTCGTTGACAAATGTGAAGACGGAGGGGCTGTCTGAGGACACCAGAAATACAATTATTTGCAAAAACAAGATCTCCAAATAATAAAAGGTAATCTCAAAAGACTCCGTATACCATTTCCAACACTGTGTTGTGTTATTCAGAAATCTGCCAAACATGGAGCTGTAAAGAACATCCTTGGATGTGGGGTTAAGGGAAGAAATTATGATAGAAGTCTGTAGAAGTCGGTGCAAATAATGACAAAACACAGGGTCTAACATTTACAGACCTGAAGGTCAACTTTGAACTGTTTTGGGAAGTTTTTTCAATAAGCATCACAAGTTAAACACTACACAAATTATTGGTTTTTCGTTGGAGGCAAAGGCAGACCACATTGCTCCATGAAAGTCATAAAAGGGAACACCTGAAGTCTGAATACAGGGAAAGCACAGTAGGCGAGTACATCTAGGGTTTAACCCCCAAAAAATTGATACAAATGTTTTTTTTATGGATTCTATTACTATTGGACCTTCTAAATGACATACTAAAAATCTAGTAAAATCTGACTTGGGGAAATGAGTTTTTTCAACATGGCTGCCATAGGCTTATTATAAGGGTCAAGAGACACTCCAGGTGAATAGGCCAAAAAAATTAGCTTGCCGATATCACCATGAAACTTAATCCGGTGATTACTCACATATTTGTGAGAAAAAAATGTATTGCAAGTTTTCTGAAATGTTATGTTTTAATATGGTAATTGGACTATATCTATTAAATATGCATTACATTTCAAAATGCAAAAACTCAAAATCTGAAAAAGCCAAGCTCAAAATTACTCTTTTATTTTGTTTCTAGTAAGCCAGAAGATATCTTCAGAGGAGATTATGGACATCTCTTTATGTTTTGTAGTAAATCAAAAAATCTTTGTGCAGACACACCAGCTAGCATTTTTTTTTTTCAAAACATGATTATTTAACATCTCTTTTAGATAAATAATTGAGTTTTATGTGTCTCAAGTTCTTCCAGACATTCTTTGAGTCTGGTGGTATCATTCTTAGCATGTATCAAGGGCAAGGTCAGCTGTCCTCAAATCATAGCCTCTCCACAGAGGTGTCCTAAGGGCTGGTGCTGGGACTCCTATTTGCCATGTACACCACATCACTGGGCCATGTTATCTGTTCTCACAGCTTCTCATACTACTGTTACACCGATGAAGCACAGTTACTTTGTGCCAGATGACTCCACGGTCACACACATTTCCGCTTGCCTCTCTGAACTATCCACAAGTATGAAAGAATGCAACCTTCAGTTGAGCCTCGCCCAAATGCACTGCTGGTGATCCCAGCCAAAGATTTAGGTTGCCATTATATCGAGCTCAATATGGATTCTGCTACTGTTGCCTCAAATAAGGCCACAAGAAGTCTAGGTGTCATTGTTGTTGACCATCTATCATTCTCTGACCACATAGCCTCGGTTTACCAGTCATGTCCTCTTTTTCATGCCCTAATTGAATACAAGGCCCTGACCCTTGCCTATGAAGCTACAACAGGCCCTACTCTGGCTTACCGGAAAGCTATGCTAAAGCCCTATGTCCTTTCAGGATATTGTCTGTCTCCAGTACCAACCGTTTCACCTTGCCCTCTACTTACACATGTAGTGGCTCCTGTCTATTCAGTTCAGCTGCTGAAAGACCCAAAATACCTAGTGACACCATGATTCATCACTGATGATGTGCCCTGACAAACAGCACATGGATATTATCATAGCAGTAGTGTATTTATCCACCGAAACAGCACTCCAAACAAACAGATCCTGAAAACATGTTAGTTCATGCCAATGTAATTATCATGTAGTAACCTTTATTTTAAAAAACTTTGATCTTGATAATGACACCTTTCCTGAAGTCAGATTTTCCTAGATTTTTAGTATGTTATTAAGAACACTTAGAGGTAACAAAATCAGTTGAAAAACCTTTTGTATCCATTTTTTTGGGGTTAGGTCTTTTTTTGCATAGATGTACTCGCCTACAGCATTTTAAGCATTTTAAGAATGTTTTAAGGTCAGATGAAGCAACAGTACAGCTTTTCAGTGATACGCCACTGATTCTTGAAAAAGTGGCTAAAAGAGGTTGTAATCTTGAAAGAAAAAAACTAAGTGAATTACAAAATAGTATGGTATATCCTCGTAGACAAAGGTCTTGGCTTTTCAGAAATGCACAAGGCCAATCTCCCCATTTTGAATTTTTTTCAGAAATCAGGTTTCTCTCCGATCATACCTTGTTTTTTGTCAACACCGTCAGACACAATTAAAAGCAATAAAAAGTGTATTGATTTGGTTGCATATGTATCTGGAGTTTTTAAGTGATTGTGTGTGTTTTTTGGTTCACACATATGCCTTTAAATGTTGAAAATTCACTTTCATTCTATTTTAACCCTATCGCGCCGCATCTATGATGCATCAAATTCAAAGCCCTCTCCACGCTGACACAAAAAAAAAATCCATCTCAAAAACATCCTGCGTGTCATTTCCAAACGTCCTGCAGTACACGGAAACCGCCACAAGAGAGCAGCGGTCAACAACAAGTTGATCACAGCTCGGCGAAAAATGCAAAAATGGAGTAGAAGCGGTTTCCCTGACCGACGCTGAGATATCGTCAAATTGCAAAAGGTTTGTGTACATATTTCCGAAATATAGCTCTACATCCTTTAATTTGAACACTTGCTTTGTGCAATTAATCAAGGAAGAGTTTATATTTTTACACCGTATTGCAGAGAGATCGTGCTAAAACTGATGAAACATATAAGCACCATCCGGCGGTGGCAGGAAGTCAGCCATCAATGCATTTGCTCCATAGGGAAACTTACAAAGCATACCACGATGATCGTTTAACAAAACACACAAGTTGTTTTACTTCAAGACAAAGATATTGCCTTAAGAAACAGGTTTTACTTGCAATTTTGAAAATGTAATGCAAAATGTTGAAATTATGATCTCGTAAAAAATGCATTGAAGTGAATGGAGAAATGTTCCAATTGTAGTAATGGACCCATATATTCAAATTACACATCAAAAATGAATAATGATCTATATTACATTCATACATAGGTTGTTAAGCATTCGATCAGCTATGTTTTTACATAGATTTAAAAAAAATACCCAACCAGGCTGTGGGAAATGTAAAATATGGTCCTGCTAAAACAAGGATAGGCTTAAAAAAATGGCAGGATCTCACTAAATATTTAAAGATAATCCTCAAATTAAATTGTCTGACAACTTTTTTAAATTAAAAAAATTGTAAATGCATTAAAAGTCATTTTTCAATGGTCATGAAATTGGAATTTTCATTCATTTAAAGCCTGATGCATCATATATGATGCATTAAATATCTCCGTGACCTTAACAAAATTTTGATTTTTTTTAACATTTCTTATAAGGGACCAATATTGAAGCACATTCCAAAAAATTAGAATTTTCTCTCATTGCTTTCATGGTTCAGGTTTCACAGGGTTAATACTGCTACATGTGTTCTAATTCAAAAATATGTGCTGTCAGACAATGCTTACTTAATGCCTAAATAGATCAAACATTTTTTTGTAATTTCACAAATATTCGTGTAGGCTTAAATTTGCTATTACTTTGATAATTCAACAACTCCAAAGGAAAATTTTGTAAGGATATTCATTTAAAATGTCCAAAACTCCTTCTTACGGTGGTGACTAAAGAACTGACGGTGGTGACAGTAATCTGAAGGTGGTAAAAGTGACCTAATTATTACCTACATTTAGCAAAATAAATAGCCCTCTCAAGTCAATGACATCTAACATAAACACGTTATTTTTGTGTGTGCACATTATGTTTGTGCATGTGTTTTTTCTTCATTTGTTAGATACTCTAGGAAGTAGGCCTAGATTATTGAAAATGTGGCATAAACAGGTTTTAAGTTGTTCAAATCCAAAATATAGAGGTGTATTATCATAGATGAAGGTCTTAGCTGTGCAGTGAATGTATTGGCCAAGCTCCCCATGTTTTACATTTTTCATAAAATGGGCACTTTCTTGGTTTTGTCACCAGCGTCAGACAGAATTAGAAGTAAAAAAATATGTTTACTGTATTTAAGTGAATTACTTTTACAATTCAACATAATTGTAGATACTCATTGGAAGCATATTCTTAAAACTTGTCAAAAACATGTAAAACACATGCTTTTTTGTGAACTACATCAGATGTCACCACCGTCAGGTTTTGTGACAAAAAACCCTTCAAATGCACCTCAGAGGAGGCTGGAGTACAAGTTTGGGTCACTATTATTACTAACATGTCTGGTAATGTTTCATTAACCAGCACAATTTAGTAAAATATGGAACAAGATGATGAGCGGAACGAAATCTGACGGTGGTGACATCTGACGGTGTGAGACAAAAAAACACTCTTTTACATATTATGCATTTTTTGCTCACATTAGCCACTTCGTTTTCACTCTGTTTCTTAGGGGGTTCATGCCGCTTCTGAAAAAGTATACAGTATATATAATTAACATTAATGCAACATAATACTATTAAACCCCCAACGGTGTTGACAGTTTATGGTTGGGACAGTACCAATGTCCAAACAAATTAACAAATTGAGGAGAAATTAGTAAAATTACAGGAGCTTCAGAGATGGTGAAGTATTCAGTAGAGCTAAAGGTTTGAAAAGGGGTCCTAAGTAATGACAATGACCTTGTGCATACCGGATTTTATTGTCTTTTTTAAAAAATCTGACTGTGGTGACCAATATGCTGGACACATTTTGAGCAATCAGAAAATAGTAGTAAATATTGCTTTACACGCACTATGTGCATATCTGCAGAACCACTTCAATATGGACTTTCACATCATGGTGATATTATTCAATAATATCAGTGATTTTTACATTTTAAGTCAATTGAAATGATGATGTCTGTCCTTGGGACAGCTGTTTTTACAGGGTGTGGGCAGGTTTATAGCCATGAAAAGTAATACAATTACACTTAAATATTTCAAACGACTGTACATTTGTGTAACAGACCCCTGGGTCTTTACCTGGATTCATTTTGTTCTGGACAATGTAGTTTATTTTCAACAGAATTGGCAGTTTATTGCTGAGACATGTTTTAGCCGCTTTCTCAAGAATCAGTGACACACAAACAGCATGTTTGCATATTCTGCGAGAAAGTCTTTGAGGAAAATGACACCCTACCAAAAATCAAGCATAGTGTCAGATCTATAATATTATGTCACCCCATTGATGCATCAGGTATTGGAGGCTTTGACCATATCACAGATATCATGACAGGCATCACAGGTATCATCATTTACAGGAAAATGTTAAACCATGTGCAAGAACAGGTGACGATCATGTTCACTCCAGCAAGACAAAAACCCAAAGCACCAGGCATGAAAATCCCTCACCTTTCGGCGAAATTCGCCGTTTTGAAATCAAAATGGTTCATTTCTGTGAATCGTGTAGATCCGAGGAGAAAATTTTAGGGGGGGGGTGGACAAAAGTGTAGCGCTAACTATCATTGTGTAGCGCTCTACCGCAGAAAACTTCATGCAGTTTCAGGAGAGATTCCACAACTGACAATGACGTTTGACCAATTACCGCATTTATTGCTGTCGGCACAGCAAATAACGTGAACGACCTCCATCTAAGTCCCGCCCTTGATATTCCTCTTTGAAAGCGCACTTTAAAACACGCTTTGGTGGTTGGCGTGGTTGTAGCAAATATCTTTCTTAGTTCTAGAACATCTCTGATTATAAGAAAATGTCCAAACGATCTGTCACAGATAGTCTACACGTTTCCCAGAGAGGTAGCTATTTGAGATCATGATTCTTGTTATGAGAACATCAGGACGCAAGCATTTCGATGAGAAGTGAGTGGATGTTGTTAGCCACAGTGGTTAAGCTGATTTTCCTAATAATTTGAAACCGCATTTGCCCTGCCCACGTGAAAAAGTATTTACTCTCAAAAGAGCTCCGTTAATGAAAGCTTGGGTAGGCCTACGGCACGTTTTCCTGACGGCTATTTTAACCCTGTGAAACCTGAACCATGAAAGCAATGAGAGAAAATTCTATTTTTTTGGAATTTGCTTCAATATTGGTCCCTTATAAGAAATGTAATTTTTTTTTTTTCAAAAATTTGTTAAGGTCACTGAGATATTTAATGCATCATATATGATGCATCAGGCTTTTAATGAATGAAAATTCCAATTTCATGACCATTGAAAAATGACTTTTAATGCATTTACAACTTTTGTTTAATTTAAAAAAGTTGTCAGACAATTTAATTTGATCTTTAAATATTTAGTGAGATCCTGACATTTTTTTAAGCCATATTTTACATTTCCCACTGCCTGGTTGGGTCATTTTTTAAAATCTATGTAAAAACATAGCTGATCGAATGCTTAACAACCTATTTATGAGTGTAATATAGATCATTATTCATTTTTGATGTGTAATTTGAATATATGGGTCCATTACTACAATTGGACCATTTCTCCATTCACTTCAATGCATTTTTTACGAGATCATAATTTCAACATTTTGCTTTACATTTTCAAAATTGCAAGTAAAACCTGTTTCTTAAGGCAATATCTTTGTCTTGAAGTAAAACAACTTGTGTGTTTTGTTAAACAATCGTCGTGGTATGCTTTGTAAGTTTCCCTATGGAGCAAATGCATTGATGGCTGACTTCCTGCCACCGCCGAATGGTGCTTATATGTTTCATCAGTTTTAGCACGATCTCTCTGCAACACGGTGTGAAAATATAAACTCTTCCTTGATTAATTGCACAAAGCAAGTGTTCAAATTAAAGGATGTAGAGTCATATTTCGGAAATTTGTACACAAACCTTTTGCAATTTGACGATATCTCAGCGTCGGTCAGGGAAACCGCTTCTACTCCATTTTTGCATTTTTCGCCGAGCTGTGATCAACTTTTTGTTGACCGCTGCTCTCTTGTGGCGGTTTCCGTGTACTGCAGGACGTTTGGAAATGACACGCAGGATGTTTTTGAGATGGATTTTTTTTTGTGTCAGTGTGGAGAGGGCTTTGAATTTGATGCATCTTATATGATGCATCCGGCGCGATAGGGTTAACTGGTCTGTGCGCTACGGAATGGCGAAAGTATCTAGGCGCTACGGGGAAGAAGCGCATACAGGCTACGCGAAGCATAAAACATCATGCTTCGAATCATATGCTGCGGCTTGTTATAGCACGCACGAGAGAGGGAGAGGGAGAAAGAGAGAAGCCTAACTTGTTCAATTGTTTGACACGGGACAAATTGTTGGAATCATGCCAAGTTTTGTGTAATCCCTTGGTAGCCTACATCTAAATGACATATTAAAAATCTACCGATTTATATTTAGTGGAACACGGTCAAGCAGTTTTTTTCACGGTCAAAGTTGGAGCTTTCCTATTGTTTTTTTTCATAGGGAAACAGATATACTAGGTGAATGGACTAAAATGTGAGTAGTTTGGATACAATTTCAGTAGTTTATCCAAACTGTAACAAAGATTGTTTTACAAGTTGTCTGAAATATGATGATTAACTGTTCAAACGAGATCACAACCAGGCAAGCGTTGAGGGGACATTGGATAGTGAGGAGGGGTGTTAGGAAGCGTATGATGAGGTCAAGGGGTGATTTTTTTTTTTTTAAAGGCAGAGAACCAAAACCCATCCATCCATCCATCCATCCATCCATCCATCCGCCTGCCCCCCTCATCAGACATGACAGCATGACAATCATGAAGTAACGAAGATGGTTGGCAGTTCTTATGTTCACTGTCCCTGGGTCGCTACAGTATGCTCAAAATTCATCATTTAAAGACGATTTTAGCTACATTTTCTCCCATGGGAGACCATGCCCCCAGACCCCCCTAGTATGACTCTTATACAACACTGTCCCCCAAAAACGCCACTGCACACCACACTTGCGTGCGCACCGCAGCAACACACGCGCCGCTCCGTGCCACTGCGCCACGCCGCACCTTTCTCACCTTTTTCACCCCTGACCCGTTTTCATGCCTGAAGCACACATCCAAATGCACAATTCAAAATCCCACTAGAGATGTGCAAGAAGCTTGTAGACGAATACCAAAACCTTTGGAGGCTGCTTTTGCTGTCTAATGGTGTGAGACCAATCCGTTAAGGAGGGGTGCCAATATTCATGGGCGTGCCCTTTTTCATGTTTTTGCTTGGATTTACAAAATGCATTTGGAAAACAATACTTTGCTATTCTAAATATCTTTGGACCTTCAATTAAAAGATCCTGTTGATAAACGTTGTTTATATTTCCATTTATTTCTGGATATATTGCACATTTTGTAAATAAAATTAAGGGGTGCCAATACTGACTGGCGGCGCTGTAATTGGAGTGCTTCTGGGTCTTCACCTTTTTTCCTTGGTGCTCATCAGTGTAGGGGCTCTCAAACTTGGTCCAGAAAGACAGATGCTGAGGCACTCAAGGCTGCATTTTTTTTACTTTTTGATTTGGCTACAATCTTGGACCAAGAGCCATATACAGTTCCCAAGAGGGCCACATAGGTTCCTGACCCCTGACCTAAAGCCTAAAGCCCCGTGGAGCAAGGCAGCTATTAACATTCACTGCTCTAGGGACAAACCAGTACCTTCACATACTATTTGTAAGTTGTCTTTGGATGCGTGTCTGCTAAGTTTAATGTAATGCAAAATGGTCAAATAGGCCTATAGTTCATGCGTAACAAGGTCCACTGCTAGTGTAATGGGGTGTGGGAACAGGAGATGGATTAGGATCCAGCTACTAATTTCATAAATGTTATGTATGGAGACGGAGGTGTTATGATCGATTGGTTACATCGTAAAAATTGTGTGTGTGTATGGGATGGGGGGTCGCCACGCTACCTCACTCTTTTTTGTCCATGATGGTGTTGGCACTCCTGGTTTATTGTCACCATGTAAACACCATCAGTGTATGTGTGTTATACAGCTCAACATGGAACAAGGATGAAGAATCCCACTCTGCTGTTGTGAACCCTTGTGAGCCATTGAAGACACAGCAGCCCAGTCATTCAGAACTCAGGCTTTCAGGACACAAACAGCTTTATGATCAAAGGTGTGTGTGTGTGTGTGTGTGTGTGTGTGTGTGTGTGTGTGTGTGTGTGTGTGTGTGTGTGTGTGTGTGTGTGTGTGTGTGTGTGTGTGTGTGTGTGTGTGTGTGTGCGTGTGTACAGTATGTGTGTGTGTGTGTGTGTGTGTGTGACATTAGATTTGATTGATTGTCATAGAATTATTTGTGATTCTAGTTGACATCAATTCTTTTTTTACTCTCAGACAGCAACTTGATCAGGACATTCAGCAGATCCACAGGTCTCATCTGAAGAAGAGGTTTCAGTGTCTGATTGAGGGCGGCATAGAGCAGGGAAACTCCACAGAACTGAATAAGGTCTACACAGATCTCTACATCACAGAGGAGGAGAGGGGAAGGGTCAATGATGAACACGAGGTCAGACAGATAGAGAGAGAATCCTGGAGGGAAGAGAAATTAGACAGACCAACAAAATTCAGTGACATCTTTAAACCCGGATCTGGACAAGACATACCCATCAGATCAGTGCTGACTAAGGGAGTGGCTGGCATCGGAAAAACCGTCTATGTGCAAAAGTTCATTTTGGACTGGGCTGAAGGGAAAACCAATAAGGATGTCCACTTCATATTTCCTTTTCTTTTCCGGGAGCTGAACCTGATGAAGGAGAAGAAACTCAGTCTGGTGGGTCTTATCCAGCACTTTTACCCCGAGATAAAAGCAGAAGAAATACTCACCAGTTCTAAGCACAAAGTGATGTTCGTCTTGGATGGTCTGGATGAGAGTCGATTTCTTCTGAAGTTCAGACATAGCTTTAAGTGTGACGTGACAGAGCAGGTGTCAGTTGACATGTTGCTGACAAACCTCATCCAGGGGAATCTGCTTCCCACTGCTCTCCTCTGGATCACCACCCGACCAGCAGCAGTCAGTCAGATTTCTCTTGAGTGTGTGGACAAGGTGACAGAAATAAGGGGGTTCAAAAATCCACAGAAAGAGGAGTACTTTAGTAAGAGAATTAGTGATGAGAATCTTGCCAGCAGAATTATGAGTGATGGGAATCTGGCTAGCAGAATCATCAGACACCTGAAGTCTTGCAGGAGCCTCTACATCATGTGCTACATTCCAGTCTTCTGCTGGATTGCAGCCATTGTTGCAGCGAGAACATCAAAAGAATCAGACAAAGGTGAAATGCCAAGGACTATGACTGAAATGTACACTCGCTTTCTCATCATTCAGACCAGCATTAAAAAGGACAAGCACACAGAGAGAAAAGAGACAGAGGAAGAGATCATTTTCAAACTGGGGAAACTGGCATTTCAGCAGCTGGAGAAGGGCAACCTGATATTCTATGAGGAAGAACTGAGAGAGGCTGGCATCGATGTCACAGAAGCGTCAGTGTACTCAGGAGTGTGTACTCAGATCTTCAGAGAGGAAAATAATGTTTACCTGGAAAGAGTGTTCAGCTTTGTGCATCTTAGCATCCAGGAGTTCCTGGCTGCATTGTATGTGTTTCTCTGCTTTTGCAGAGACAGAAGCATGCCTGACCGACAGCAACCCTCTCAGCTCTCTGCTCTGTTCAGAGCTGCAACACTTCATGACCTGCACAAGACTGCAGTGGATCTGGCCTTACAGAGTAGGAATGGACACCTGGACCTTTTCCTCCGCTTCCTTCTGGGCCTCTCACTGGAGTCCAATCAGAACCTCCTAAAACACCTACTGCCAAAGACCAGTATCAAATCACAGAGCTCAGTGCAGACAGTCCAGTGTGTCAAAGAGAAGATCAGAGGTGAGAGTAGTTCAAACAGAAGGATCAACCTGTTCTACTGTCTGAATGAGCTGAATCAGCATGCTGTAGTGGAGCATATTGACAGGAAGAGAGGAGAGCTGTGTGTAGAGATGCTCTTACCAGGAGAGTGGGAGACTGTGACTTTTAGACTTGTGATGTTAGAAGAGCAGCTGGATGGGTTTGACCTGCAGACATACATCAAGACACCAGGGAAAGACCAGACTGAACTCCTCAGCCCTGATGATGTTCTTCAGAAGCTGGTGCCAGTGGTCACAGCATCCACATATGCAAAGTAACACAGTGTTTCTGTGTGTGTGTGTGTGTGTGTGTGTGCGTGTGCGCGCGCGTGTGTGTGTGTGTGCGCGCGCGCACGTGTGTCTGTCTGTCTGTAATGTACTGTAAAGTGTGTGTGTGTGTTTAGTGTGTGTCTGCGTGCGCATGCTGTATTTGTGTACATACTCAAAATCAAACCTGGGGACCATTCCATCATTGGCGCTGAATTCAGCGGCGCTTACGCACAAAAGCGGAGTTTCAACTAACAGCAGCTTAACTCATTGGCTGCCTTAGCCGTCGAATGACGTCATTTCGAATAGTGACGCCCCCTGCCTTCGACGTCGTTCGCCGATAATTGCGTTTTTTTACAGCCACGCCTTGAGGACGGTCTGACCTATGTTGTGTATTAATTTCACGCCTCTAGTCATGTTCTAACTGTTCCTGTAGGTGGCAGAAGTGTCCTAAGGAACAGTCAGGACAGGGCATTAGCTCACATCAAGAGGAAATGTCAAGACAAAAACATCCCTTTTTACTATTATAATCTCAAAAGCAGCATAGCAAAATAATTTTTGAAAGTAAAGCACCTGTGACAGTAGTCTACTTTCTTGCCCTCTGATTTTTTTTAACACAGGTATTCTACTGATTTTAGTGTCAGAGCCTTACAAAAAAAACTTCCTCTCATGACCAAAATACACCCCCCTGTTGCCATCTAGCTAGTAGGCATTGTAACTAGCTTGCCCAAAAATACACCATGTTCAACCAGAGATGATCTGTGTGGCAACTGTTTCATTTTGGATAATGTGATCAGCCTACACAACATCAGGATGATGCGTGCAAAAGATCATCTAACAGGAAAATGCACAGGATAGTGGTCACCTCAGTTGGGAATGTTTGGCTATTGTTTGCTACGCTAGCTAGCTAGCACGAAATCGCTAACAACTTACAACTAAGCCTAAATAAAGGAGCCTTGGTAAGTCAACTATTTTTACTCATTCTACAGTTGCAGTTATGGATCTGTATAGTATGATCAGCTTACTGTATCATCAAAAAGACAGGGGGGTTGCAGATTCTTGGAACAGAGAAGGCTAGCCTTTGTGTCAGATACATTCAGCTCACATGAGAAAGCATTGCACTTAGCCTCAGACCAGCTAGCCTTCCCCACTCAAATCGGCTTGTGAAATGTTGGATATGTGATCAGTACTTTATCAAAAGAAAAATCATTGAACAATATATGACAAGATCACTATAGCAGAAACATGATGACAGTAATCATCAATCTGCAAATTGTCCGCTCTGCCAAATAACTGAAGCAGCAGTAAGCTAAGTTGTGCTGCCTGCCTGCCAGCCTCCCAGTTCACACGGTACAGGAGGAAACAAATCAGCTGTGATTTGTAACGAGAGGACTACAGGCTAAACAGAGGGACTATATTTAGAGACAGTATTTCTGTGAGTTTAGTATTTCACATGAGTTACATGCACCTGCAGTCATGATCCATTGTGCGCGCCAGCAACAAACCAAAACACTTTTGTTTTCAAGCCCACCCCGTTATATTTCAGTACATTATTAGGTTGAAAAGACCATACAAACGATCTTTTGTTCTGGCTACAGATGACAGGAGACTCTGTAATAGCATCTGATAGGTTTGGAGTTGTTAGGACGGTGTCATTATGAGCAAAAACACTTGCAATCATAGGTCAACTTCAAATGGCGTTTTCTCAGCTTTTTGGCTAGAAAGCAGCATTTTGGCGAATTCCACTTATTTTCAACAGATGATTATGAAAGAACGGAAAGGGGTAGAGAGACACCGTTTTTTTCTGATGACAGATGAGCGTCTAATCTGTGTTTTGATAGGTATGGTGTTGACATAGACACAGAACTCAATTTTCTGTGAGCCTCCAAAAAACACCCAAAATGCTGAAAAATCTCTGGCACTGTGGGTTACTCTTTTATGAAAATGGCTGGCAGCCAATGAGTTAAACTTGAGGCAGACGCCGTTCCACCACTGAGGATCAGCTGCGTCTTGGCTAGTTTCACTTCAGCCGCGCTCATCAGAGCTGGCGTTGCGCTCGTGCACGTTGCACATGGGAAGTCCATATCGACGATTGTCGAAAATGCGATCATGTCGTAGACTCTGGCATGCCTTGTCAAATCAAGTCTTTATCAGAGATATTAGGCGAACATCTGTAGGTGAGCGGTAACGCAACCGCACTTTGATTGAGAGACCAGCTTTCAATCCCCACCATGCGTAATGACAGATCATAACTCAATTATCAAAGGGAGAGTCTCGTCCGAACCTCGACTGCCATCATTTCAATGCGCAAAAATAAAATGCTTGCATCATCTAAGGTGTTTTAATTTTATCTTTCAGAAGAATTTATTTTATGATAAAAGGCATAGACTAGGTAAAACGTTTGGCAGAGATAATTGAATCATTGCAATGCAAACTCCAAGCGTAGGCATCTGCAAGGTGGTTGTGAAGACGTTTTTTTATTGCCTATGCTGAAAATAGCCTAAAGGTCTACATTTAAGGTAGGCCTAGTAGACCTATTGCTTGACAGCAAATGAAGCCAGCCACAAAGCGACATCAAAGGAGAGAATAGGCAAAAGTATGTTATAAAGTTTTTATTTCTAACATGTCGCCATGCAAGACTTGAACCCAGGACGACCTCTTATTACGCAGCGCACCTGCCCACTGGGCCATTCACTTCTTCATTGTCATGGAAGGAATTTTCCAATATTATCTTAATAAATCAACACTATAAATGTTTTTTAAATATGCTGATTATCAGAAATCCCGCGAAATGAAAGACAATGGTAACTATTGTAGTTTTTACTGGCATTATCACATCATAGACTATTAAAATAGAGAGGTTCGCTTTGATCTCGTAAAATGATGGCGGAACGTGCCCGTTGTGACAGCTGTTTCCTACAGGTTCATGTTTTGTGCAACACTGATTCATTTAGCCTGGTGTTAAACCTGGGAGCTACCAGGTTAACCCTGTGAAACCTGAACCATGAAAGCAATGAGAGAAAATTCTAATTTTTTGGAATTTGCTTCAATATTGGTCCCTTATAAGAAATGTAAAAAAAAAAAAAAATCAAAATTTTGTTAAGGTGGCTGAGATATTTAATGCATCATATATGATGCATCAGGCTTTTAATGAATGAAAATTCCAATTTCATGACCATTGAAAAATGACTTTTAATGCATTTACAACTTTTTTTTATTTAAAAAAGTTGTCAGACAATTTAATTTGAGGATTATCTTTAAATATTTAGTGAGATCCTGCCATTTTTTTAAGCCTATCCTTGTTTTAGCAGGACCATATTTTACATTTCCCACAGCCTGGTTGGGTAATTTTTTAAAATCTATGTAAAAACATAGCTGATCGAATGCTCAACAACCTATTTATGAGTGTAATATAGATCATTATTCATTTTTGATGTGTAATTTGAATATATGGGTCCATTACTACAATTGGACCATTTCTCCATTCACTTCAATGCATTTTTTACGAGATCATAATTTCAACATTTTGCATTACATTTTCAAAATTGCAAGTAAAACCTGTTTCTTAAGGCAATATCTTTGTCTTGAAGTAAAACAACTTGTGTGTTTTGTTAAACGATCGTCGTGGTGTGCTTTGTAAGTTTCCCTATGGAGCAAATGCATTGATGGCTGACTTCCTGCCACCGCCGGATGGTGCTTATATGTCTCATCAGTTTTAGCACGATCTCTCTGCAACACGGTGTGAAAATATAAACTCTTCCTTGCTTAATTGCACAAAGCAAGTGTTCAAAATAAAGGATGTAGAGTTATATTTCCGAAATTTGTACACAAACCTTATGCAATTTGACGAAATCTCAGCGTTGGTCAGGGAAACCGCTTCTACCCCATTTTCCTGTTTTTCGCCGAGCTGTGGTCAACTTGTTGTCGACCGCTGCTCTCTTGTGGCGGTTTCCGCGTACTGCAGGGCGTTTGGAAATGAAACGCAGGATGTTTTTCAGATCTATTTTTTTTGTTTTCAGCGTGGAGAGGGCTTTGAATTTGATGAGACATATATGATGCATCCGGCGCGATAGGGTTAACATTGGAGCATAAATTACCGTGGCAACTCAGCTGAGTTTCAGGTTAGCAAGGCTGATGGAACGGATCTCTGTTTAAAAATAGCGTAGTTTACCGACTTGAGCTCTGATTTGGGGTTACCGCCGTTGATGGAATGGTCCCCAGGAAGCACAACTTGCATATGCACACACACACACACACACACACACACACACACACACACACACACACACAAGGACGATACTGTATTGTGATGCAACAAAGCAGTATCTTGATATGCCCTTTCAAAGTTCTGTTACCCTTCAGTCCAGAAAAAAAACACATGAAAAGATGTGATGATGCTTGCAAGCTTCAAATTGGTATACTTATTATTTTTTAAACTGTTAGTATTATTATTAGCAACTTCTTGTTGCAAAAAAAGATGCATTTTAAAAAATCTTGGGGTGTATTGAACTGTAAGTCAAAGTGTATCGTTACAGCCCTAGTGTGTGTATGTGTTCAGTGGCAGGTGTGAGTGTGTGAGTGCAGGTCTTTGTCGTACTGTGCCTCTTATTCCATCACTGTTCTTTCCAACCCTCTATTTATCTGTATGTTCTCTCTCTCTTTTTCTGTCTCTCTCCATCCTCATCTCTCCATCCTCCTTCCATCTCTCATGCATGGTGTCTCTCCCCCTCCCTCCTTCTGGACTGAAGGGTAACAGAACTTTGAATGTGTCGACTGTGATACAGTTTCATCATGACACTTGTGTGTATCATGATTTCTCGTACGATACAATATCATTACAGCCTGTGTGTGTGTGTGTGTGTGTGTGTGTGTGTGTGTGTGTGTGTGTGTGTGTGTGTGTGTGTGTGTGTGTGTGTGTGTGTGTGTGTGTGCGTGCCCGCACTTTCCAGGCTGGCCAAGTGTAACTTGACAGAGAAGAGTTGTTCCCATCTGGCCTCTGTCCTGACGTCACACTCCTCAAGTCTCACCTATCTGGACCTGAATGGCAATGAGCTGCATGACTCCGGAGTGGAACTTTTATGTTCTGGATTTCGACATCAATACTGTAGATTGGAAACACTGGAGTAAGCACCATTTCATGTAATGAGTCTGTTTCTCTACATCCCTCAAACTTTTTGGCGCATTCTGCTTTTTCCCTTATATTTTAACTCGTGCTCAAGCTGCTCTTTTTCTTGTTCACAAAGTTTAGTTTGCTCCTGTTCCTTTTCCCTTCGAGTGAGACACTTTCAGTCAAGGGAGCTTTGTGGGAAATAGGCTTTTTTTTTAAATAAAAAAATAAATAAGACGGGGCCTAGAAAAAAATGTTTTGGTTCCGGTGCCATCTGACCCTGTCCTTTTTTATGTGTTTTAGTTTTTGGAATCCTCCAAAATTAGCGATGCTGTGTGGACTGTTGTACATACAAGACAACAGTTTTCTTTATTCTCATAAGTTAACTTTCTATCTCTCGTTTTCTCCCTGCCTGTAGCTGCATTTGCATCATATGGCAATCTAACCTACATCAGGCAACACACGTGCGCGTGCAAGTGTCTTTTCGCAGCGCCTCTTTATAGAAATCCCAGCAAAGTCACCGCATAGTTGCGCACCAACTGTGTCACGTTTTAGGCAAATTATTGTGCTATGACATACAAGTTAGCTTTGTACCGAAATGCACTACGAGTAGGCCTATCCGCGGTTTTTGAATGATATTGGTTATATAAGGCTTCCATTTCAGTCACATTGCTTCAGCGAGAGATTCAAAACGTGTCGCAGCAATAGTCCAGGCCAGTGTGCGAATTATCTACCGGGTTTCGGGGGGGTCGGACTTTTTGCAGATCAAATGATGACGCAACCCCCCCCCCTCCAATGTCATATTTTCAATGGGGTTTCTTTTCTGGTGATTTAGAATTATACTACTGAGTTAGCGCCAAAACGTGGCATGGAAATCTACAGGGTATATTGAAGAGTGAAGTGTAGGACACCAGGTCAACAAACAAGAACAGCTGACAGCAAAGCATCAAGGATATCTGGGCTTCCATAACTCCCATGCACAGTTTCTGCCATTGACTTCAATGTTAAACGCATCATGGCATTGATTAAGACAGAGAGTCCTAACCACATATTGAACGTTGCATGTTATGTAGAAAGTACCACATTTCAATTGATTTGATGTGACCCGAATTTTGATGAAGAAAACTGTGATTTTATTACAATATTCTAATGATGCGAATTCCCCAATTCATGGGTTTTTTGAGCTGGAAGGCCAAAATATGTAAAAAGAAAAAAATGAATGATTGGAATAGTTACAAAACTGGGCCATGAATCTACAATCCATGACAGTTTAACGTTATGGATGGAATTATGGAAATAAATCAACTTTTTCATGGAATCTTAATAAAGTGGCCTGGAGCTGTAGTTGAGGTGGGATGCTGTTTTAAATGGTACATTGACATATCAACCATTATTAGAGCGCATTCACCAACTGGTATATCAGTGTAGGCTAGTAGTATTGGTATTTGGAAGTTTAGGAACATGAGAATGTGGTGAGAGGACTGAAGTTGAGAGGGATGCAAAACACGGGTACAAAGAATTTGGCAAAGTTCTATTCAGTTTCAGCTGTTATTGGTATATATGGAGATGAAGATGTTTTGTTTATCCTTAACACATTGAGTACCGACGACGTAATAATGCGTTTTTCACGCCCATGGGTTGTATACCAAAAGGTAAAAATACGTTTTTGCATTTAAATATCATATTTTGTATCTACACCCTTCAATGGACAATATATGTAATTTTGGTAGCTCTGTGATGGACATAAATGACAACATTTGCAGTCAAAATTTGTTTGATTGTTATGATGTTTGAGTGATTTGGATATTTTAATTTAACTTACCAAGATGTCTGGATGCCAACCCATGTCGCCTATCGCGCTGCCTGCATTGATTTCCCTAGTACGGTCACTGTAGCATGTGTTGTCTCTGACTTCACGCAATAGGTAAACACCATTGTATATCGTGCCTGGAGTATCTTGAACTTTCTGGACTTGCTAGACCTTTACCAGATCCTTGGATCCAAATGGCACCCGAGATGTGATTGGAGTAATGCGCTCCGATTTGGACGTTTGATCGCCAAAAAGATAAGTTTCTGTGTCTTCCTGTATGTGAGAAGCCAGAAGCTAGCATGGCTACATATCATATGGATCGGATGGGCTAGGCTACATATAAGCATCATATCATTTGGATTTGTTGTCAATGTTGGGCTATTATTTCGGGAGTCATCGGGAGTTTTTTTACCAAATGTCTCACCCTCTGCATGTGTGCAAAGAGTTTGTGTTCAGTCCACGTGAAAAACGGGGATTTCAAAGGGCATCGATTGCCGGTGTCGTAGTGTGACAGAGCAGGAGGTGTGCTGCCGTATTCGTGAATCTGCTATGTTGTTGTTTCCCTAGTACGATCGGTAGCGTGTATTGTGTCTGACTTCACACAATAGGTAAACACAGAGACCATTGTATACCGTGCCAGGAGTATCTTGAACTTTCTGGGCTTGCTACCTAGACCTTTACCAGATCATTGGATCAAAATGGCACCCGAATTGTAATTGGAGTAATGCGCTCCGATTTGGAAGTTTGATCGCCAACCAGATAAATTTATTTAATTATTCACCCCCTTGTTGAACTGTCTTCCTGTATGTGAAAAGCCAGAAGCTAGCATAGATGGCTACATATGGATCGGATGGGCTACATCTAAGCATCATATCATTGGGATTTGTTGTCAATGTTGGGCTATTATTTTGGGAGTCATCGGGAACTATTTTAGCAAATGTCCGACCTTCTGCATGTGTGCAAAGAGTTTGTGTTCAGTCCGTGTGAAAAACGTGGATTTCGAAGGGTATTGATTGCCGGTGTCGTAGTGGTATAGAGCAGGAGGTGTGTCTTGACGAGCAGGAAGATGCGTGTCAGAGCTAACCTTGCACCAAATTGTGATTAAAACCAACTCGTCCCCTTTCAAACTCGTCACATTCTGAGGAAGCGCACCCTTCACAAAAACCTCAATATCTCTGATTGTAGCTGAATTCCATGGATACCCGCTTCGGTTTAGCGTGGGTTTACTCGGCAATAAAAGCTCGTAGAGACACACAGTTTTCACCTACTAAGAGGGCAGCGTCTCCACTTTCAAACGAGTCATAACATATTTCAGTGGCCCTATCACATAATACGCTGTGAGTCTACAAAAAAGGGCCTAGAATGCTGGTATTCTACGACATAATTCCGTGAGCACCGCCGGTATTCAATGTGTTAAAGGCTTAATGCTACCGGAATACAGGTATAAGTATGTAGTCTTTAAAATCTGTCAATCTATCATTTGACCTCTTCCACAATGTTTGGATCTTGTGCTCCTTGCTTGTCTCTTGGATCCGAATGAAAGACATTGTGTGTGTGTGTGTGTGTGTGTGTATGTGCGTGTGTGTGCGTGTGCGTGTGTGTGTGTGTGTGTGTGTGTGTGTGTGTGTGTATGTGCGTGTGTGTGCGTGTGCGTGTGTGTGTGTGTGTGTTCCAGGCTGGAGAGTTGTAACCTGACAGAGAAGTGTTGTTACCATCTGGCCTCTGCTCTGTCCTCACACTCCTCACGTCTGAAAGTGCTGAACCTGTGGAGAAACTACATTGATTTTTCAGGTGTTGAGCAACTCCGTGCTCTGGAGAAAGACCCCCACTGTAGACTGGAGAAACTATGGTGAGTAAATACTGTATCTTAACAGTGTGTGTGTGTGTCTGTGTGTGTTTCTGAGCTTGTTCTGTTTTTCTCTCTCTCTCATTCTCTATCCTCATCTCTCCTCCCTCCATCTCTCATGCTGCATGTTGTCTCTTCCTCTCGCCCTCTACTTGTTCTATTGCATCCATCCATCCATCCTCTATCAATCACTCCTTTCCCTCATCTCTCCCATGTTCTCTCTCTCCCCTTCCATCTCTCTGCATCTCTCTCTCTCTCTCTCTCTCTCTCTATCTCTCTCTCTCTCTCTCCCCATGCTCTCTATCTTTATCTCTCCATTCTCCTTTCCTTTTTCTTTCTTTCTGTCTGTATATGAGTGAGCACGACTGTGTGTGTGCTTGTGAGTTAAGAAGACACAAATTTGTAGGCTATGTGTGTGCAGTGTAATTGAAACGCGTGTGCGTGTGCAAGTGTGTGTGTGTGTTCTGATAATGGTATATGACATGATCTCATTTTCTTCTCCATGCTGCAGGTGGATTTAGTCTATCAGCTGAGCAGCAGGGAGGAGCCCTGAGATGACGCCAACACACACACACACACACACACACACACACACACACACACACACACACACACACACACACACACACACACACACACACACACACACACACACACTTCATTCCAGTTCCAGGACCATTACAGACAAGAATGAACTTAGCATATCTTTGATCTCACAAAGTTAAATGCTATTTTAATAGGCTACAACAGTTCTCAGATTCTTAACTGTATTTAATCATACCATCCCAACTGTGTGGGCAGCAAAATAAGTAGGAGCGAAATACATTGCCATATGACACAAACTACCGGACAAGATACCTTCTACGTTTTATTTGGCCTTTAATTCAAAGAAAATATTCACACAATGTCAAGTAAATACTTGTCTATGTCTCTGACATTAGTTTTAGGAACTTGTGATGTCTGTAACGTCCACGAAGAGAATATCCATGTAAAAACACCAAACGTCCGCACTATATAGCCCTATTCGGACGAGACTTGTTAAATGAGGGGGCCTGGGGTAAAGTGATAATAACGGGGAAATTTAGTCCCGTCCGAACGCGCCATGTCAGGAAAGATAACAGAGTCACCAACTGTGAAACGGTCCGGAGAAATAACCCGCTGTAATATTAACACATTCACCACCAAGTCACGTAAAAATATGTTTTGCCTCCCATGCGTGGGCTCCCAAACCGTAAAATTAAGGTTGTAATGAAAAACAGCATGCAACACAGCAGGAAGTAACCTAATTTTGGGTGAGTACTATGGCACATCTACTTTTATCTACAGAACGAAAACTGCCAGTGAAGTGGCATTAGCTAGCAAGCATTTCAGATGATGTGGCTCTGAACAATAGCCTGAGGTGATTTTTGCATCAAAATAGTTTACTTGGAAGCTACTGGAGTTGTTCTTCGGGCGTGAAAATGCATTTAGACCCGCAATTTAAACTCGGGGAGAGTCAGAGCGCACCCGTGACAAAAAAAAAGGCTTTATCTCAGTTCTCAGTCTCCTTTTATCTACAGAACGAAAACTGCCAGTGAAGTGGCATTAGCTAGCAAGCATTTCACATGATTTGGCTCTGAACAATAGCCTGACCAGGTGATTTTTGCATCAAAATAGTTTACTTGGAAGCTACTGGAGTTGTTCTTCGGGCATGAAAATGTATTTAGGCCCGCAATTTAAACTCGGAGAGTCACAGCGCAAAAAAGGCTTTATCTCAGTTTGAATGTTGAAAAACGCAATTTTTACCTAAACCAGTGCTTAAAGTAGAATAACTTTGGAATGGAATAAGCTAGAAACAAACCGTAAGAATATATGAGTTCTTGGGCTTTCGAACAAGCCCTGGCATGTGTCTGTGGGTTAAAGACAAAATATTCGGTGGCTGTTCAAAAAATGACAAAAAATGATGAAATTGGCTGGGAGTCTACAGCTAAATTAAAAAAAAACGGCTGGTATTAAATGTGTTAATCCTGTCCGAATGCGATCCTGTGTAAAGATGTTAAGTGCATGAAACCCACATTATATTTAATCTATCCGGGCTTGTAAGCAGTCAGTTCTATGTTAGGGAGCTGTTCCTAGTGTTCTATTACCGATGTTCAGAGATAAAATCAGATTTCTCTATGTCCATACCATACATTAAACTCGTCCCGAGCTTAAGACTCTATTAGGGCAACTCCATATGGCAACAATAACATTTTACCATTTTACAACAAATCTTTGCATCTAAAATTGTTTTAAGGATGAACAATATAGCTTACGTATTACAACAGATAATGTTTTTGTTTTTTATAAGAATATATTGGGCAATATATTGGTGTTAGTAATACCTTGGTTTAGGGAGGTGATAACCTCCAGACACCAAAGCAGGTGATGAAGAAGGGCTTCCTGTGTTTATTTCTTAATCGTGTGACCTTTAAAGTTTTTTTTTATATGTATATGTGGACTTTTTTTCACACATACACATTTACCTGGATAGGCCTTACTTGATCCCTGTCATTTATGTACTGTGCAATAAGACTCGGATTTATACGTTTTCCACTCTAATCATTACTGTATCATTACTAGAGATGCACCAGATCCTGATTTTTAGGATCCTGCCGGATACCGGATCCACTGCTTAAGATCCTGCCGGCACATCTACTTTTATCTACAGAACGAAAACTGCCAGTGAAGTGGCATTAGTTAGCAAGCATTTCAGATGATGTGGCTCTGATCAATAGCCTGACCAGGTGATTTTTGCATCGAAATAGTTTATTTGGAAGCTACTGGAGTTGTTCTTCGGGCGTGAAAATGCATTTAGACCCACAATTTAAAGTCGGAGAGTCACAGCGCAAAAAAAGGCTTTATCTCAGTTCGAATGCTGAAATACGCAATTTTTACCTAAACCAGTGCTTAGGAATAAGCTAGAAACAAACCGTAAGTATCAGCTGAGTTCTTCTTGGGCTTTCGAACAAGCTAAATTCCAAAAAAACGGCTGGTATTAAATGTGATAATCCTGTCCGAATGCGATCCTGTGTAAAGTGCATGAAACCCACATTATATGTAAACATTACAGCCTTGAACTAAGCAGTCAGTTCTATGTTAGGGAGCTGTTCCTAGTGTTCTATTACCGATGTTCAGAGATGAAATCAGATCCGGATAGTCTGAAAAACCCTATTATCCTGCCGGAACCGGAACCAGATCTTGGATCCTGTACATCTCTAATCATTACACTTAACACTGTGTGTGTGTGTGTGTGTGTGTGTGTGTGTGTGTGTGTGTGTGTGTGTGTGTGTGTGTGTGCGTGCGTGTGTGTTTTCCACTCTGATCATTACTCCATCATTACAATTACCACTGCCTCTTGGCCTCTTGGTCACTTTAATCATTGCTGAATGTCTTCATGTGCCTTTTCAGGATCTTTGAATTTTGCACCTTTGTCTTTTGCACTTTTTGTGTTCTGTCTGAGACTATTTATACTTATGTATTTCATACTGTCATGTTCATGTTCCATATGGGAACAACTTTTAGTTATATTACAAGTACTACTTTAGGCCTATGTTATGCGCATTGATACTTAACCTAAATTTTAAGCCTCGTTGCCACGTTCACACACATCGCTGCTAGTTGCTCGCTCAGCGTATGTAATGAAGTCAATAGAATGTCTATGTGTCCCAGTGAGACAGGGAGACGAGTAGTGTACAAGCGATGAAAATACTTTAACTTCCAGTGAGGTAAGCGAGTAACCAATTGGAATGCAGAGCCTGTGCATTGGCAGCAGTGGTGTAGTCTACATTTTTGTGGTTGGTATACTGTATATATTTGTGCTATTCTAAATAATGGATCAATCAATTTTAAGTGGCTATACTGAAATCCCTGAAATTTTGAAGTGGGTATACTGTTCTGATTGGCAGTTAAAGCTGCAGGAAAATGAAGTGACCGTTCCATGAGAGAGTGGCGAGTAGGTGAGCGAGCGAGAAACTAGTAACTAGCAGCGTTGTGTGTGAACGTAGCTTTAGGTTACCTAGAGTAATAACCGTAGAATAGAGTAGTGATGTGCCAGTACATTGTAATGATTTCCAAAATACCCAGTAAAGGCAATGTTTACTTTACTTCAGTGTCCTGTGGAATATGTATGTGAGACTTGAGAGACACGCATGGCGCGCGCGCACACACACACACACACACACACACACACACACCACACACACACACACACACACACACACAGAGTTGAGAAGCTGTTCAGATTTTCTTTTAATTGTTTAGGTCAGATCAGTGCAACAACATACAGTTGCAGCATATTGCACAATTGCATGATTTACATACAAATACTTGACACACACACACACACACACACACACACACACACACACACACACACACACACACACACACACACACACACACACACACACACACACACACACACACACACACACACACACACACTTCATGGCACAATTGTATGAGTTAAGAGCTCTGGTAATCATCACATCAATCATCATCATACTGTAGCACCACACACCACAGTGTTGCCAGATTGGGCGGTTTCCTGCTCAATTGGGCTGTTTAGGATGAGGGTCCGAGGGTAAAAATGGTCATTTCTGTAGATTCATGGCCATAGAAATCTATAGAATTTAGGTCAATTTGGGTGAGATTTAGTGGCTCCAAGTATTTTTTTAGCATTTTCTTTTGAGCTGGAAATCATCAGTCATATCTGGCAACCCTGATCACACATCATATGGCATAAAGACACACTGAACATAAACACTACATAGACACACACCCATACAGAAAACACACACACATACTGAATCATCCCTGGTCAGTCAAATAACCAGTGTATAGGGCACATGGTAACATGGTAATGACGCGTGCGTGCGTGCACAAACACACACACACACACACTCTCTCTCTCTCTCTCTCTCTCTCACACACACACACACACTCACACAGAGATCAATTAGAGTATCAAACAGGAAGTAATCTTGAAGACAGTAGAGTAGAGACTCTGTATGTATGTAGGTATGTTAGAACAGTACAGTAGAGTGTTCTTTTTTAAGGAGGCAGCTGTTCAGTTTTGTTTGTTTGTGCATCTTGGCGTATTGCTGGTGTCCATGAAGCCGAGATGTGGATATCCAGAAATCAGAGGCGTGGTGGCTTCTACGTAGAGAGCTGCTGGCTAGTGGAGGGGCAGCCACCCTGCATAATGTAAACGTCCACGTGTCTGCAGCCAGCCCCACCTCTCTCCACGAAGAGGCAGGTTGAGGCCCAAGCAGAGACCGGAGGCCTTGATTGGCAGTGATTCCGAAGCTACAATCCTTTGCCACATATTCCAAATGACCTGGTTTTACAATTAAACCAGGTGATTCCCCTAATTGGAGAGGTAAAAGCAGGTCATTTGGAATATATGGCAAAGTTTTCTTCAGGGATGGCTGTTGGTCGCTGAGGTTTGCGTGATGGGGCCGGAGATCAGAGAGCGTGAGGCAGCAGAAACCAGTGGAGTTGTCTTTATAATGTAAACGTCCATGAATCTGCAACAACCCAGCCACCCCCCCCCCCCCGACTACACCCTAACACCCTCCCCCCCTACACCCCCCCCCCCCTCTCTACACCCCCACCAGGCTGCAGCTGGCCTTCCACAGTTGTGTCTGCAGCTCCTCATCATAGGACAGCTCAGAAGAGGACACCTGGTCATGAAAATAATAATAAAATGGATAATAATAATAATTATAATAACTGTATTGGTAAAGCACAATTCACATAATAAAGTAAAATAAAGCTGAAATCAATATAATATATATCACCTGTTCCCCTAACAATAATATAACTGTATTATTATAGCACAATTGACACAATAATCAATG
>NC_085868.1:56484908-56504908 GCF_034702125.1 Engraulis encrasicolus | reverse complement strand
TCCTTCTTTAATCCATTTTACTGCAGTGTGACATTTTCTATGCTAGCCCGACACATGTTCTATGGAAGGTCTGTCCCAAAACGTCACGCAGCAATAAAATGGATTTCAAAGGGAATTCATCTGTGTGTGTGTCATCATTCCCTTTTCTTGAACTAGCGACTTGAGCCTGCACAGATGTAGCCAATAACAGGCTGGCCATTGCAATTGACCAGAGTTTTAGCACACATTTTATCACAGTCTTTTCACTCAGCCGCACAGACTTGAATGAAATATCCCTACCATTAGTGAAGAAAACGATTGAACGCACGCACACACCCTCACCCTCACAAATGCACCCAAGAATGTACTGTATGTCTGCAATGCACGTTGCTGAGATCCTGCAAACTTGTGCCGCGGTCCTGTCTTTAAAGGGACACTGTCCCATTTTTGGAAATAACTTTATTTTACACGTCTCCTTGAGTTAAATGATTGGGTTTTACCTTTCTCCTGTACTTCCTACCGTTCTCTGAGTATGGCAGTACTACGTTTACCTCCAAGCTAGCAGTTAACATTGAGTCCTATAAGACCAGCAGGCGGCTAGCTGGTCTTATATGACTCAATATAAACTGCTATCTTGGAGGTAGATTTTGTACTGCCATACCCAGAGAACAGTTGAACGTACAGAAGAAAGGTAAAACCCAATCATTTAACTCAAGGAGAGGTGTAAAATAAGGTTATTTAAAACATGTGACAGTATCACTTTAAAGGTGCAGGTTTGTTTTGGTCAGGGTTTGGGAATCCTTTCTAAGTCAACCCCCCTTCTCTAAAAAGAGGGAGCAGACATAGGCTGACCACTATGGATGCATATACTGTATTTATGTTGCTGAGATCCTGCAGACTTGTGCTTATGATCCTGTCTCTAAAGGGAGCATGTTGTGATCCTGTCTTTAAAGGGTGTATGTTTGGTTTGGTTTGGGAATGATCCTCTCTAAGTCGACAGAAATATAAATAGCCACCCTGACCCGTTTAGTTTCCTGAACTGTGTCAATAATCCGTGGAGATGATGACGTGTTGTTAGGAAACTTAAACTCCACTCTCCCAGGAAACTAGACCAAACTCCCCTGCAGTCCACACGCTCTACATACGTGTCTTTATTTAAGAAATATACCAAAAATAAAAGAATAAAAATAGGTTTAGAGTATGAATTGAAGAATCTTTAGTCAAACGTCAAGAACTCACAGTCTAAGTAGGACAGATAAAGACAAGACTCGACCTACACGGACATTTGTTTAATGGCATAATGGTTTGGGGACATGTGACATACGACATATGACACGTAATAATAATAATAATAATAATAATAATAATAACAACCGGAGGGACTCCACATAAGGCATTCTTGTTGACATATTTGGTGAGGAGTGATACATGTTTAAAAGGACAAATGAACGTGAGAGGCAGAGGACACCGTCTCCCCGCCAGCTGTAGTTCGTATTACTACTCAGTAATATCATGGCTTACAATTCAATTCAACAATCTTCACAGACGATGGTGAACACACCATACCAGCTTACATGCAACACAACATCATTTCAAGTTTGTTTTTTGTTTTCTTCACAGCATAAAATACACCTTGTGTGCATGTAAGACTTGTGTAAGGGTTACTTACAATATGACTATTCAAGCCAGAAAGCCGCTGTAAGTCTTTGCACAAGTAGCCACCTTAAAAGACCTTATGCCAAAGTAAAAAGTTAGAGTAAGCTGAACTTACCATAGGTATTTATATAACTTGAAAAGTAGTAAGTAAACCCATTACGTCTTAGAAGTAATAGTAAGGAGTTGTGAAAATATGTTGTATGTCGTACAGTTGTATACAGTTGTGCCTATGAGTAAGTGACCCAACATGAAAGTGAAATCATAGGCTGGTACTTTAAAACATGTCACATCAAGAGATCCACTTTCATCTTCCCACTGCAGATGGGTAAAATGTCCAACAAAAATGTTGTTTTTCACTTATTTGACAATACAGTTCTGTCTAGATTGACACATGCAGGTAAACCGCTTTTGCATTGTTCATTTTAGACGTTTATGACTTGGGCTTGGCCACCTCTTCAGTGTGAAGGGACACCCGGCCTGTCTCTTCAGTGTGAAGGGACACCTGGCCTGTCTCTACAGTGTGGAGGGACACCTGGCCCGTCTATTCAGTGTGAAGGGACACCTGGCCTGTCTCTACAGTGTGAAGGGACACCCGGCCTGTCTCTTCAGTGTGAAGGGACACCTGGCCTGTCTCTTCAGTCATTTTGTTCCTCTTTTGAATTTGAGTTCATAAGTTGGACGCCCCTGTGTAGTGACACCCAGGTCAAGTGTACATCGCTACTGGGAGCAGCCGCAAAGGCGCCGCAATGTTGACACCCGGGGCCTATACTTAGAAGCTGGTTCAGGAGTAAACCAGGTTAAGCTAAGAGGTAAACCATCTAATAAAAGTAGAAGACTCTGGAGTCCTCATTTTCTTAAGAATATGAGGACTCCAGGCTCCTCTACTAGATGACTCCTGAACCAGCTGCTTAGTAAAGGCCCCTTGTCTTATATCCTTGGTCCCCGGGTCTTATATCCTTATATTGGTCCCCGGGTCTTATATCCTTATATTGGTCACCGTCCTTGTCCTGGACACTACATGAAGGACACCATTGCAAACCAACACATACATTTGGTTGATGAAGTTTAAAATGTCCAGCTTTACCATGAAGATGGATTGGGTGTGAAAATGTCCAGGTTTTTGTCCAACAGAGGTGACAGCCCTAGTCTGTAGTAGCCCCTGGTGTTCCATCCTGACCTCATTGAAACATGCCCAGTAAACAGCCACCCCTTTAAGTAGACAGCCATCCCTTTAAGTAAACAACCATCCCTTTAAGCAGACAGCCATCCCTTTAAGCAGACAGCCATCCCTTTAAGTAAACAGCCATCCCTTTGGCCAAGTAGACAGCCATCCCTTTAAGTAGACAGCCATCCCTTTGGCCAAGTACAGAGCCATCCCTTTAAGTAGACAGCCATCCCTTTGGCCAAGTAGACAGCCATCCCTTTAAGTAAACAGCCATCCCTTTAAGTAAACAGCCATCCCTTTAAGCAGACAGCCATCCCTTTAAGTAGACAGCCATCCCTTTTGCCAAGTAGACAACCATCCCTTTAAGTAAACAACCATCCCTTTAAGCAGACAGCCATCCCTTTAAGCAGACAGCCATCCCTTTTGTTTTTGCAGAGTTAACCAGTAAAGCGCTCAGAGAGCGCAACTCCACCCTCTAGTGGACAGAAACACACATGCACCGCGAACAAATGAAGAAATGAACACACAACAAAACTCGGACAATCACATCACCTCCAAGCAGACAGCCATCCCTTTTTGTTCTTAGAGTTAAGAAAAGCGCTCAGAAAGCGCACCTCCACCCTCTAGTGGACAGAAACGCACATGCACCGCAAATGAACCAACAAACGAAAATACACCAACAAACTCAGACGATCACATAACCTCTTTGGCGGAGAAAATTACAGAACGGATGTTCATGAGTTGTAGTGGCGCCCGGTTGTCTTGTAACCCCCGTCCTTGTTGATGCCAGTGTCCCGTTCGCAGTGAACCTCCAATCCTTCGGTTTGTAGTAGCTTCAAATGTTTAATTCTGTCCACATTGAAACCTGCACATTAACAGCCGTCTCCTGTGTTTTTACAGCCATCTCTAGTGTTTCTGTAATTCCAGATAAACATATTCACGAGTTGGTTGTGTATTGAAACCCGGCGATCTTATACCCCCCGTCCTTAT
Source organism: Engraulis encrasicolus (assembly GCF_034702125.1). Taxonomy (NCBI): domain Eukaryota; kingdom Metazoa; phylum Chordata; class Actinopteri; order Clupeiformes; family Engraulidae; genus Engraulis; species Engraulis encrasicolus. Next base: position 56,501,118 of record NC_085868.1, on the reverse strand, counting down.
CAATATCAGCTTCGTAATAGTTCCTGGTTCCGGAAGTCTCCAGTGTTGGTTCTCCGTAGTAGTTCCTGGTGTTCTCGTACAGGAACACCTGCTGGTCCACGAGGTCCGGGTCGAGCCGGTTCCGTCTGCCCCAGAGGGTGGCGCCGGCGGGTCCGAAGAGGCGTTGTGCCGGGACACTAGTGGCCTGTACGCACCAGTACTTCTGGAGAACACGTGGCAGCATGGGGAACAGCAGCACGCGGTCCGACCACCAACGCAGCGGGTCCTCGTTCAGACCCAGAACCTTCTGGGCCTTGGAAACACACAGAGGAGGAGACAAAGGAGAAGGAGAAGATATAACGTGAAAACGTGAAAAGTAACAATTAAGTCGCATCTTATTATCGCGTCATCTTAATCTGAGGCGCGGTCCGACCACCAATACAGACGGTCCTCGTTTAGAACCACAACCTTCTGGGCCTTTTGAAGGAGAGGACATTATTGTATAGGACATTATGTGAAAAGTTACAATAAAGTTGTCGTGTCATGTTATCGTTTTAAGTTACAGAAGCTCGTAATTTTAATTGTCAGTTAATGGTGATAGTTTGTTTTATACCTCGAGATCTGAATTGCCAGTTAAACTTGATTGTTTAGCGTATTGTTTGTCGTTGTTGTTGTTGTTGTTGTTTACCTTGAAGTTGCTGAGCTCCTCTTCGGCCGCCGCCTGGAACTCTTCCTGTGTTTCCGCCCCGCCCGCTCCTGATTGGCAGAAGATGACAGCCAATGGGTTGGCGACGTCAGCGTCCGCATGCTCGGGGTCAGAGGTGTCGACAGGCTCCAGGTCTGCGTCGGGGTGATCGACGGACGTCGCGCAGCAGGAGAGCGCTTGCTTCTTATTGGCCGGGGGCTGGTCGTCATGACAGCCACGGGCGCGGGGGTCCAGATGGGCGTGGCCTGATGATGATGAGTGCAGGAATAACAAAAATCGATTAATAACGACTTATCGATTCTCTTGTGGACGAATCGATTAATTGAATCGCCGGCTGTAGGACTGACGTGTCGATACCAATCGATTATTATTTACACGCTTACCTGATGATGACGAGCCGTGTCTTTGCGAGGGGGCGTGTCTCTGGTAGAGTGCCGCCGCCTCCTCCTGGACGCGAGACTCCACCTGCGCACGCTCGCCGGCGGACAGGAAGGGCAGGCGTTTGTAGCGCGGGTCCAGGAAGCTGGCCACCTTGAGGAACATGTCCAGGTGGGGCGGGGCCTGATACGCCTCCTCCAGCGCCGACGCCACCGCACGCCGCGCGTCACGCAGCTCCGCAGAGTCGGCGTCCAGCGGCCGCAGCGCCGTGCTCAGGAGCATGTGCAGAACCGGCTTCAGCATGCTGATGAACGGGCCGCCGGAGCTGCTGCTGGTGGACCCGCTAGTGCTGGTACCGCCGCTACAGAACATGTCCGCCGCGGAGCGCAGCGCCCGCAGCACCACGAGCAGCCCGTCCAGTAACGCCCACTCCGCCGCGCCTAGCAACAGCGCCTGGTTGTTGGCGTCCTCTAGCAACACCGCCGTCACGGCCGGCTGGTTGTCACGGAGACGCCGCAGCATGGTGAGGGTGGAGCTCCAGCACCCGCCGTCTCGCGGCCGCCCGCTACCCACCAGTGGAGATGCCGACCCTGAACCTGCTCCGGCCACCGACCCCGATGACCCCGCCTGGCGCGCCTGCTGCCGGAGTCGCTCCTGCAGCATGTAATTGGCCACTACGGACTGCTGGAAGTAGTCGACTAGTCTGCGGCAGCGGGCCAGCAGCGATTGGACCCCCGGGACACGGAACGCCGCGTGGACGCCGCGGTTGAGGCGCTCGGCGAAGCACGGCACCAGCACCGGCAGCTCCAGCTGGGAGCACGCCCGCAACAGGTCCGGAGAACCGCATGTGGTGGCGCCCTGCAGAGAGGGGACGTGAGCATAACATCTTCATTTCTGGAAAATTCAAAATGGCGGACATGGATGGATGCATGAAAAGTAGGGCTGCATAATATATCGCAAATGTATCGAAATCGCGATATCAAGAGATCTAAATATCGTTTAAATATCATTATCGAGGTATTGCATGCTGTCATCGAGTATCGATTTTTTTTTCTGATATAGTGCAGCTCTAATGAAAAGTGAAACCTTCATAATGAATGAAGTTAGTACACCTTTCTGGAAAGAGACAGATAAAACTAACACCGTGCCCCTTTAATATGGTCATATCTATTGGCATGCCCCTACCTGCAGGCGCGAGGCCACGCCCCACTGCATGAAGACTTCGTAGAGGGCGCGCGTCATGCCCTCCGCTGCCCCGTCCGCCGGCACCTCGAACGTCTTCAGGCAGCAGCTGACCAGACGGAACCCCGCGGGCGCCGTGACGACAGCAGGGTGCGTGGTCTGGGTAGTGGCGGTCACCGCCGGGTGGGGGTGGGGCGTCTGGGAGAGCTGGTGGGCGTAGACGGTGACGTAGCTGCGGCCGTGCGTCTCGCTGGTCCACAGGTCGGTGGAGACGGCGCAGCACGAGCTGCTCAGGGTTCCGGAGAGTTCCGCGGAGACTGCGGCGCGCACCTGCTGGTGACGGAGGGGGAGGGCGTGGGACAGGAGCTCCGCGGAGGACGGGGGCGTGACGCGCGGGTCCAGCGTCCGCACCAGCGCCTGGAAGAACGGCTCGTCGGCCACGGAGACCGGGTGCAGCCCCTCGCAGAGGAACCCCAGCACCGACGACGCCACCTCCAGCTGCCGCTTGGAATCATGGGAAAACTGTCGTGAGGAGCAGGAGAGGGCGGAGGGGGGCAGTAGCGAGGATGAGGGCGCCTGCAACTGCTGTGGGGGCTGTGTCGTCTCTCCACCCGTCCCTGTGGGGGGGGAGATCAGAGCCTTTATGGGGATTTGATTCAATTCAATATCGATTTCCCTGAGCCAATGATTTTATTATTTTTGATTACGTAAGATTGCCCCACGATTGCATTCAATTGTTATCATTACTGCATGAGCAAAATAAAACGCTTCATGAAGTGAGTCTAATAATAATTACAAAGATTCTCTTGCAGACACAGCGATTCATCGAATCGTTGGCAGCAGGATCAATCCATGCATCGATATAAATCGATTATTATTTACACCGAGGGCTCTAAATTTACCAGCCAACTGGCCAAATGCTGGTGATATTTCTAATTTGGCTGCTACAAAAGACCAGCGTAGCCCCTTAATGCGCACTGTACCTCCTGTAGCACACTGTAATAGACATTGAACTATACTACTATAGTACTACTATGACAGTACTAACACTACTATGACAGTGCACGGGGCCTTTAGTAATACATTATGACTTGGTCATTGCCATTCTGGTAACAGCTAATTTATAAAGCCGCGTCTTAAGGGGTTACTAGCCACTTTGACCCATTAGTGAGTATATGTCTGACTAGCAAGATTAACATCTACTAGCCATTTTGGCCGGTGGTGAAAAAAGTTAAATTAGGGCTATGTTTAACACTTCCACCGGTGCTCCTCTCGAACTCTGTACACCCCAACTCATTCCTGTGCTCTAATCGAACTCAATTAATCAAATTATTGGCCTGCAGGATCCATGCATTGATGATACAAATCAATTATTATTATTATTGACACCCCTACCGGTGCTCTTCTCGAACTCTATGAAGGCGTCCGGGTGGTGCCGCTGCAGGTGGGCGTAGAGGTTGGTGGTGTTTCCCGAGTAGCCGATCTGGGCCAGGCAGATGCGGCAGTGAGCCCTCTTGCCCACCTCGTCCTCCGGGTCGAAGCCGAAGTACTTCCAGACCTTGCTCTTGGCGCGCGGGTGAGACACCAACTGGGGCTCCGACACCGTCACCGTTATCGCCTCCACCTCCTCACACTTTAGATCCATGCGGACGGACAGGCGAACGAGATGAGACAGACAGTCAGACGGGCAGCGAGGACGGGTGAGACAGACGGGCGCTCAGGCAGAAGGCGAAGTCACACAGCCTGTCAAACACACACACACACACAAACACCAGGGAAACGCCATCAGATGCCGGTCTGAACTCTTGCGGTCTCCACCACGTCCACGCTCTTCAGATCCATACGGACAGACGGACGGACGGACACTCAGGCAGGCAGGCAGCGAGGTCACACAGCCTGTCAAACACACACACACACAACACACACAACACAACTCCAAGAAAACCACGGAGTATCTTCAGATGTGGAAGATAGGTTTAGATTTATACTGGAAGCAGAGCCAGACTAACTTTTCAACGAGTTGTCCGTGGTCCCCAAGGGTATGCCGTCAGAAGTCACCAAGGACAGAGATGCTGAATCTCCATATCGTCAACGCAGCCTCCAAATTCCAAATCCTCTATGCCTCTATGTCCTCTCTCTTCAGATCCATGCAGGGGGGCACTCAGGTCAGCGAGGTGGCAGAGCCTGTCAGACACACAAACAGGAAGACAGGAAGGAGATGAACTGCCGTCAGATGAACACTCCGCTGTCTCCGCATTCTCTCTCTTCAGATCCATACAGAAGAGACGAGACACATCCATGAACACACACAAACACCAAGGATGCGCGCCGCGGTCAAATGGTGATCAGAGCCTTCGTACGGCAGTCAAGCAGTCGTCTGCACCAACACATCACCATAACTCCTTCCCGACCCACCAGGTTAGTGGGGGGAGTAATCAACCAGTGCTCTCCCCCATCCTCCTCCATGACTGAGGTACCCTGAGCATGGTACCATCCCGCCGCACTGCTCCCTTTTGGGCGCATTGGGGGATGCCCCCTTGCACAGGTGAGGCATTAATGCAATTTCGTTGTGTGCACTGTGCAGTGCTGTGCCTCAATGACAATGGAAATTGAAGTTTCCCAGTTGGGCTTTCACTTTTTTCACTTTCATAACGTTTCAGACCATGTTGGCAGCCATCGACTGCAGGATCTCTGAGTAGTGGAGTTGTATTGTCCGGGTAAAATCCCCTCCCGGCTGTTTACCCGAAGCACAACGACAGTTAGGAACATAAACCAGAAATGTATTTAACTTTTTTTTTAAAAGCATAATTGACATAACAGAACAAAGTCCAGACCTCTTGTGCTGTCAGTTATTGAACTAGTGGGGCTGGTAGTATTGACGAGTCTCCACGCCGCCATTTGGCAAGTCATTACTCTTTGGAATGAGATCTTGAACAAAATACTCAAGGCCAGCCATGTTGGCTCCAATGCCCAAGGGGCTGTTCCTTTAACATCCAAGAAAAGGCAGACAGTAATGTATTGCTCAACTGTAACACACTACTGATCGAATGTCATGACTACTCACACAGAGAAGAGGTTGCCATGTCAGAACATTTGTTGTCCATTTCAATGTTTTTTATTTTATTTTATTGTATGTTTTTTTGTTTGTTTCTTTATTTGTTTGTTTATTTATATGTTTTTGTTTTTTTTCTAAGGAGGAACAGAAGTTGTAGATACCTTTCTGATACCTTAACCATTGGTAGATGATGGTAGATGTGATTTAGATGCACATAGAATACACATTTAGAGACTGAAACGCGTATGTTTCAATTTGATTCCTTGTTTTCAAATGACTATTTCTGCATTTTGTTAAGACTGTGTAAGTTTATGGGTACATCTCCAAATGTGTCGCTGTGTACCCTGCCATGGAGGGTAATGATGTTGTACTCATAATCACCACTGCAAAAACAGAAGCAAAAACTAGCCATTATAATAAGACTAGAGTTGTCAAAGTAAAAGTTAAAAACAGAAACAGTTTCCTTCCAGCACAGGTAACTTATCTGAGAAACCAGTAGAGCTGTGTTTGTCTTATGATAAGCTGACACTGGGCTGGCTGGATCAATTTGTTGTGGATTCTTGCTAGGTTTTTAGGTTAGTTTTTTTGTGGGTTTTTTTTTTTGTGTTTTTCAGTAACACGTTACACAGTCCGTCTACCTCATTAGGTACAATGGAGTAAATGGTGTGTAATGGACATAACATCATGTTGTAGTGTAATTGACTTTTAAACACTTCTGAATAGGAACTTACATCAGCACCCAAAATGCAATCTACAATCTAATCTCTGCATGTGCACCCATGTGTACTACTGTAAATTGCAGTAGATTTAGGTTTCCCCAACCAGTAGGCCATATAGCAGCTAGTGTTGCACCGATACTGATGCCAGTAACGGCCGGGGCCCCGATACTGCACTAAAATGGTGGTATCGGTATCGGCGAGTACCAGGGTGGGAGACGTGACGCCTTGTTTTTTCTTAACATTGGTTAAAAACCTACAAAACTGTTATTTTTGCTTTAAAAAACAAATGTGATCCAACCAGCGCAGAGTTAGGTTCATCAATATAGAAACTGTGGACCAGTTACTCAATGAAGTGTTAAGGAACTATGGCAGTTTTTCCCCCCTTTTTCCACTTCTAGGCTACTTTCACTTTGGCCTCCTCTGATTACCAAAGCCGTGACATAAAGACGATCAGTTGAGAGCCAGGGCTGTTTTCCCAGGGGCATGAAATTGACTCCGAGTCACAAGAACAGCATTGTGAAAGGAAAGGATTTAGATTACAGAGCAGCATGACACACAAGCACTGAGGAAATAACTGGGTTAGAGGTCCCCGAGTCAAAACCAGCCAAACACACACACACACACACACACACACACACACACACACACACACACACACACACACACACACACACACACACACACACACACACACACACACACACACACACCAGTTTAACCTTTTTCACTCTCCTTAGGACACTAGAACAGAAGATTTAATTGATGTAGCCTATTCTTACAATTTAGGATTAGGTGACCATCCTATTTTCTTCATGAAAGGAAACAGTCTTGAACAATGCTGTCTACAAAAATGTGTTGGCTAGAACTAAGGCGTAGCCTACAATATGGCTACTGCAATTTGATTGTTTCATAATCCAATACATAATCGATTCGTGGGGGCTACAGCTGGGCTGAGCAGGGCGCAGCAGAACAACAAGCTGTCATTGCAACATCGCGATCTCACGGTGCTGCAGCTTAACACGTCGGTGATTCAAACTAATTAGCTAAAACAAAGAACATCGACTGCCAAACCTGGTAGCGTGAAGGATCGGTTGAAGAGCTGGTAAAGGAGCACTCTAACGCCGACCAAATACAGCCTTATCATGGGGAGAAGGACGCCGAGCAAACCCATTCCCTGCTGTCCGTAGTTCCGCGCCGTGTGTTGCTTTGTTTACGGTCCGGGTCCGACTGGAGCCTGCGCCTGTAGGTCAGAGAAGTTCCGCTGTGTGCAAAGCTGTAGCACGCGCCCAATTACATGTAAGTGCCGTTTAAAAAAAAAAAAAACTTTAGTCGAATGGTAACTCAATTGTGGCGATAGGCTACTTGTAATAAATAAATAAATAAATAAATAAATAGGCCTACATAAATGAATAAATAAATAAACAAAAATCAAAGCTTCTTAATCTTCAGAAAAAGTTACTCTGCTTGAGCTTCGCCTTCATGTGTCATGTGCCTCTGCTCTGTCTGTGGGTAGGCCTAAGTGGTGTGCCTGTTAAAAGGGTATTAAGTATTTGTTCTGTTGTTGTCCTTTCATCTAGACTTAGTCCTTATAGAACATACAAATGTAGGCCTATGTGCTCACACTTACAGCATAGTATGTCTCCATTGACTCTTTGTATTTCCATTGGGGTGGATTAATGACGCCCAGGACATCACATGGTCCAAAGGGGCCAACCCGAATTGCCCCCCCTCCCCTAGCTATATGGAAGCATTTTGCCTTTTGCTCTCTGTGTCACACACACACACACACACACACACACACACACACACACACACACACACACACACACACACACACACACACATGCATACACACACACGCATGCACACACACGCACGCACGCACACACACGTGCATGCACACACACGCACCAATAGGGAGAGAGAGAGAGAGAGAGAGAGAGAGAGGGAGAGAGAGAGGGAGAGAGAGAGAGAGAGAGAGAGAGAGAGAGAGAGTATTGCCTTGAACACCTGTTATTTGTGCGGATGTTTGAGGATGGATGGTGTTTTCTAGTGTGGAGTTCAAGTGCCACTTCACTGCAGGCACCAGCTTCAGCTGCAGCAGAGAGCAGTTACTGACATTAACACACAAACACACACACACTAACGCGCGCGCTCACACACGCACGCGCGCTCACACACACTAACACACACACACACACACACACACAAGTCAGGTAGAAAACAAAGGCGTAGTCAGAGGGCTTCGGCGTTCTGTTTTGTAGTGCGAAGGTGCTCTTTGGTTAGACGTAACTTAGAGATGTATGATGAAATCCAAGGCACTCTTCGTCTTCATTAAAAAGCTTTTAATTACTGTAAATGCAGCTAGTCCATATTTGAACATTAAAATATGCCAACATGTTTCGGCCAAACATTGGCCTTCATCAGGGCTTTTTTTTTGGGGGGGGGGGGGGTTTTTTTTTTTTTTTAAGCCCTGATGAAGGCAGAGTCAATGGTAGGACACTGGGCTGCTATGCTGGCGACCCACGTTCAATTCTGGCCCTGTTCTATGCCGAGCCTTCCCCAAATCTCTCTTCGTTTCCTATCACTTCCTCACTGTCCTATCGCAAAAATAAAGTCATAAAAGACAAAAAAAAAGTTAAAAGTCTGGTATGAACGAGGGTGGTGCGCAGCTAAGGAGTTTAGTTTTAAGCGTAACGCGGGAAAGGCCAAAAAAACTGTATGTGTACGTGTCTGTCTCCCATACCAGAGTTTGTGGTTAAGATTTGACTGTAGACTGTAGAATGGACACACACACACACACACACACACACACACACACACACACACACACACACACACACACACACACACACACACACACACACACACACATACCACAAGTCTACAGAGCATGAGGGTCGCGAAATTAGACTTAGGCTCAAAAGGGGGTCCCGGTAGAAGAAGTTTGGGAACCACTGCATCAGGCTCTAACAGCTAATTTAGATGATGTCATACCAAAGATTATTTTCATAATAGACGTGTCTAAAACCAGTCTGAGAACTCCCATACTGCCTTTCGTTTCTATCTGAAAACCTTTACAGTTTCTATGTCCAATCAGAGAGCAGGGCAATGTGTCATAATAGCCAAGTATTCCGCCCCCTACGGAATTTAGGGTAGGCAGGTCAACAGACCTAATCTCACTTGTGATTACGTCTGGTGGTAACCAGGCAAGTCTAAAACCAGTCTCTGGTCAAACTGCAGTTGATGTATTAGGCCAGGGGTGGGGAACCATGTTAACTGTAACCGTAAACTAACCCTAAACGGCCCTCGGGGCCGTCTTATTACAGTAATGTTATGCAACCTCCTTTCCTCACCTCCTCCTCCTCACCTCCTCCTCATGCCACCCCCTATCCTCACCTCCTCCTATCCTCACCTCCTCATCCTTATACGCCACTCCCTTTCCTCACCTCCTCATCCTCACCTCCTCATCCTCCTCCTCCTATCCTCACCCCCTTTCCTCACCTCCTCCTCACCTCCTCCTCATGCCACCCCCTATCCTCACCTCCTCCTATCCTCACCTCCTCATGTGCTACCTCCTATCCTCACCTCCTCATGTGCCACCTCCTATCCTCACCTCCTTCTTCTCATCCTCCTATCCTCACCTCATCCTCTCCTCCTCCTATCCTTACCTCATCCTCCTCCTCCTCCTCCTCCTCCTCCTCCTCCTCCTCCTCCTATCCTCACCTCCTCCTCCACCCCCTATCCTCACCTCCTCATCCTCACCTCCTCATCCTCACCTCCTCTCCCTCCTCCTCACCTCCTCCTCATCCTCACCTCCTCCTTATATGCCACCCACTTTCCTCACCTCCTCCTATCTCCTCACCTCCTCCTTTCTTCACCTCCTCCTTTCCTCAACTTCTCCTCTAACTCCTCATCCTCACCTCCTCCTCCTCACCTCCTCCTCCTCATCTCCTCATCCTCAAAAAAATGGATATTAACCAACCAGTCTTGTCAACATTAATCATATGTTTTTAAAATATGACTCACACTGTATGCCATTTTAATGTGTGTGTGTGTGTGTGTGTGTGTGTGTGTGTGTGTGTGTGTGTGTGTGTGTGTGTGTGTGTGTGTGTGTGTGTGTGTGTGTGTGTGTGTGTGTGTGTGTGTGGGTGTGTGTGTGTGTTTGACCTATGGCCTATGGATGTGCTTACTTGTTTATATCTTGTCTATGTTATTGTATCTTAATATTTGTTTTACCTGTCCAGGGACTGCAGATGGAAATTAGCTAGGCCTATATAGCTATAATCTGGCACGAGCCATCTTTTTACTTCTGTAATCAATGTGTATTGTGCATGGTCCCTGTTGAACTAAACTAAACTAAACTAAACTAAACTAAACTAAACTAAACTCACCTCCTCCTCCTCCTCCTCCTCTCCTCACAGATGAAATCAGATGACTGACTGTGACACTTCGCACCCCAGCCAGGGTCAGGGCCACCTACAGCATCAGCCGGGTCCGGAACAAAGACATCTAACTTAACCCCCCTCATCCGAAACATCTCAGCCCCCTCATCTGGGAAGGGAGATTCTGGTCACTGCTACCGGCAGGGAAGCCGAGAGGAGGAGACAAAGGGGTCAGTCGCCCTGGGCCCAGGAAGAGGCAGGGCCAGAAACTGGATCCTCATTACATTGTATGTATTGGATTGGGGGGGGGGGGGTATGTCTTTTTCCCGAGCCCGGTGGAAGCTGTAAGCCGCCCTGGTGTGGTGTTCGCACTGTGTCAGACAGTCACCTGAGAAAGGAGGAGGAGGAGGGGGGGGGGGGGTAGTATCTATACTGGGGAATACCTGAGAAAAGAGGAGGAGAGAGGAGGAGGAGGAGGAGGAGGAGGAGGAGGAGGAGGAGGAGGAGGAGGAGGGGGGTAGTATCTATACTGGGGAATACCTGAGAAAAGAGGAGGAGAGAGGAGGAGGAGGAGGAGGAGGAGGAGGAGGAGGAGAAGAGAGGGGGGGTAGTATCTATACTGGGGAATACCTGAGAAGAGAAGCTATTGGATTCTCAGCTGCACTATCACCGCTGTGATGGGCAAGGCAATTTCACCAGTTCCCATGGTGGTGTTGAATGTCAATAACTGGCGAACTGGTGAAAGGAAAAGAAGCGGGAGCTGGTGCTGTGTGAACTGTGGCCTCGCATCCAGGTAACCTAAAATTGTAGTTCAAGGCCCCACTAGGCTATAGCATGAACAGCCTATAGCCTACAGCCATGCCTGAAGGATGGATGGTGACAGTTGAAGGCAAAGCCATGTCGCCATCTCATTTCTCTCAGAGTCCCTGGCTGTCCTTCATTTGTCCTTCAAGGGAAAATGGAACGCTGCTGCTATCTCATTTCGATCTCATTCCTGAATGGCGCGGCGCGCGGAACCAACTCAATTAATCACACCACACACGCGCCCGGGGCTGGCCTCGTGACTGCGGGTTTGAGACACCGACACGCGCTTGCGGAACTACTTCGTGATTGTTTCGGAACCGTAACCGTGGCCGCCTGCCTGTCACAGAGAGAGAGAGACGTCTCAGGCCATCCCCCCAAATCGTAGCTGAACCGTGACAGTGTGTCAGGTTGGCGCGGGCTTTATGAGCTCCGCCACGCTGAGTTATTGAGGGAATGAGATAGGCTGCGCGGGCGCGCGCGCGCGCGCGCGCACACACACACACACACACACACACACACACACACACACACACACACACACACAGTCACTCAGTCTCACTTGCGATGCTGCGCACGTTGCCTGCGGAGTAGAGTAGGATTTCATCGGTGAGTCAGAGCAGAGCGGGGGATTTTCCCGCGTGTTGGCACAAAACGAAAAGACAAACCCGCAGCTTCCGAATAACCTCTGAGAGGAAAAGAAACAGTAGCCTAGCCTAGATGCTGCCGTTATCAGTTAGCAATGACCCGGTGGACACTAACTGATGGTCTTATTGACATGGTCGGTGATGTTCTGTGGGGCTCTTCTCATCACATCACAATCACACACCCGCCGAGGAATAACCTGAACTAATCGTAACCTCTCTCTCTCTCTCTCTCTCTCTCACACACACACACACACACACACACACACACACACACACACACACACACACACACACACACACACACACACACACACACACACACACATCCGCATTCCTCGACTAATGTAGCGTTATAATTCATGCAAGTTCCTGCCACATCAGATAATGTCCTCTCAGTGTAAAGGGACGACAGTGACATTGACAATGACAGCACATGATGTTTCCATATGCTGTTTCGGGAGATGTTATTATGGAGACTGGAAGCATCCCTTGCCACTTAGTGCCTGCCCAAACACTGACCTTAGTCCAAGCCATCTCGCAAGGTCTTAGACCAGCCAGCCGCCAAAGCTCTTATGCTATCGAATGCGAATGTGAATTAACTTTTCTACATGGAATCGTCACCCTAATAGTCTACTACTTTCTACATCTGTTAAAGTCAAGCATGTCCACAAACCGAGCCGACGCGTCGCAGTCAAGGAACGACGCGGTGACAGTCGCAGCATCTGACACCCACGCAAGAGAATGGAAGAGAAATAAACACCGTAATTTCAACTGCAGCGACAGCGAGAGCACGAAATCACGGCGACGGGGACTCTGAGTAGCCTGCCGAATAGCAGCCCCTGCAGAGCGCATCTGCGAGCGGTAGCCTAATCATTAAACTTCAGAGTTCACAGTTTTAATGTCAATCACACAGTGTTCCAGCTGGCACCGGTCTGTGTGGCAGACCATAGCCTACAGACCCGAGCCGACCCGAGGTCTGACTTAGGCTACTTACCGGGGGGTGACCCTGGTGATGCCGTCACCTGCGCAGAGGGACAGCACTGCTCTCCTCTCCATACGCGCGCTCTCCTACTCCATCAGGTCATTCGGTCAAATCCCGTGGTCGCAGTCCGTGTCTCGGCAGATGTACCACAATATCACGTAGAGGATCAAGAGGATGGCGAAGATGAAGAGAAACACGAGGACAGCCTTCGTGACCGGAGAAATGAGAGCATGCATGGCCAGTCCACGCGGTGGAGCGAGGAGCAAAATAATAATAATAATAGGCCTAAATAAATAAACGGACAACTGTCTACCGCCAAGACGTCTCGCGTGCCTGCTTGAGCCTTCCCTTTCCCGCTCAGCATCCACCACTACGGTTCCTCCGTCTGCATTGGCGCGTGCCGAACTGTGGATTCCAGAGGCAGGTGCGCGTGGAGGAGTCCCTCCAAAACGCGCTCAACCGACGCGAAGCACGCGCCGGCCCCGCGTGTGTCCACCTATTAATGTCAATTTCCACGCATTGCGCAGCCAACACTGAAACTGAGGGAAAAAATGACTACAAAGGCAAAATGCAGTAACTACTCCGATATTGAAAAATGCCTTCAAAGCCTTGGTATCAGGCTGGATATTGTAGTTAGGCCTACTGCAAATTTGGCATAGCAATACCTCTGAAACGAGACACATTTGGATCATAACGCTTTGTCACAAGATAGAGGAGGTATAATTAAGACCGTTTTCAGTCTAAACTGAGTTTTGACAAGTGCCATTGCGCGACTTTGCTTTTGTGTGGCAGTATTAATATGTCCATGCACTGATTGCGCACGTTTGATGCTTTCGTTTGTAGTCTTCCACACACGAACGCATTTTAAATTCTGACACCGTCGAGTTGAATTCTGCAGACCTGTAGGCCAGACCAGACATGTGGGGCAGTGTGTTGCGCTCTGAGCGCACAGCCAAAAATAAATATCTGGTGTGGTGTCACCATTCGACCGCCAGAGGTCATACTAAGTCTACGATACTTATGACTGTAGTTTAAAAAAAAATCTTACCATGAGGTTTACAGTGCCACGAGATTGCCGTGTTCTTTGTTTACAGGCCCGTCCTTGACAACAGGAAAACATAAGTTAGGCCAGGCCGGTGCTCATACTTCCACAAGTCGCATTGGCCAAAACTCAAGAATTTAAAGCCGATTAAAGACAAAGAGGAAATGTGGAGTTCACGCAGCGCAAAGTGATTTCATCATAGGTGATTAATTCGAGGCGTTCAGTAGAGCTTGTGTGAACCTAATATCGGATACTGAACGAACTGGTAGGACTGAGAGTAATGCATATTGGCTTATGGTACAGAACACTTCATGAAAGAAGTTTCCTACAATCAGTTGAAGGTGAAGATTGTGCACATCCCAGGAAAAGGTGCAGGAAAAGTAAAGTGACTGCAGTTATTCAGCCATGAAATAAAAACAAAGGGTGCGGACTCCTCACTCTGAAAACAACTGAAGTTTCCCATAACTCTTGCCAGTTAATGTACACTATAATGTAATCCCCTTTCTGGTCCAAGTTCACTCGGCACCGCCGCCACACCCCACAAGGTGTTTCTGCTGTTCCAAGCCGACTGACTCATGCGCGTGTGAGTGTGTTTTGGGGTGGGCTGGGTCTGGTATTGAGCAGGGATGGACTGGCCCTATGGCATACAGGGCATTTGCCCGGGGGATTAATGGTGGTTTTGGCCTGGCCCTCCGGCTCAATCAGAGGCGATTCTAGGGTCAGGTGGGGCCCCAAGCAAAAATTCAAAGGAATGGACATTTGAACCAAAATTGCTCCTACTGTAGCAAAGTGTGCGCTGTTATTCACCATCCAGGGGCTTGGGGGCCACAAGAGGCTGCCTGCCTAGCCTGGTGACAAGATGCACCTCTGGGCTCAATGCAGTGGTATCAGTCGCCATGCCGCTACAGCTGACCTCTTCAAATGATATTTACATATTCATTTTGGCTGTTGTGGTCTGAATTAGATAGTAATAGATTATTTAAAAAATGTTGTCACATACTTCATTGACCATGTCAATGCCTGGCAGACCGGTCTTCGCTGAAATTGCCCGGTCTGATGTTTTGGTCCAGTCTCTGGCATTGGGGCGGGAGGGGCGCGCCCATGTGAGTTCGTGAGCTCGTGTCTCAACTCAACTCCCTTCGGCACATTTGGAGTACAGGAGGACACACCCGAAACCGCTGCGGACTCTCTTTGGAAAAGCGCGAGGTGAAAACACGGTACGCAGGCTGGCGACATGTCTCGCCCTCGCTGACAACTTTACCCGAAAAAAGTAGATCGATTTTTGTGGGGAGAGAACTTTGGAACTGAACTTTCTGGATATTCTTTTTTTCCCATTTTGTGTTGCAGAGCCGAGATGACCTCATTCGTGTGGATCGTGGTTCTGGCCAGTCTGGTGGCAACTCATGCCCAAGGTAGGTTTACTCTAATCCTCCACCTATGCCTGTGATTACTGGAATATGCTGAAATTCCACCTATGCCTGTACCAGGACTGCGCAAAAACATACCAGAAACACAATTACTGCGTTTGGGTTGGCCATAGCGCACACATTAGTGTTAACTTTAGTCAGAGAGACTGCATAATATCTCTGCTTTAATGGGGACAGCCTGTTTCCATGACGTACCGAACTTTTCAGGCTTTGCGTTTTTTCCCAATCAGAACACCGTGTTTTAGCCTACAAATGAGCCGACTCAAAACTCACAGCTGCTACCAAAACTCACACACGAGAGATTAGAAATGGATTCAAGGACGGGCTGCACGTGTGTTCGTTGTGTTCTTGAAGTTGGTGTTCTTGGCACGGCGCGGCTGTTCTTGATGTGGTGGAGAAAAGCTACAGAGCGAGGGCCTTTAGAGCGATGGTTATGCTCCCTTGTACACAACTTGTATACCTTTTTTTTTTACACCACTCACAGTTATAAAACAACCTTAAAAGGACCTTAGTTTTGTAAACTGGTATTGACTTTATGCAAGTCACCTTTGCCTGTACGCACGTCGTTAGAACGCACTTAAACGCGCGTCGTTCCATCAGTGGAACGGTGTAATAGTCAACGAAAAAACATTATTACTAGAGTACTAGAATACGGTGACAGTACACAGTTCCTTTAACAATGCATTAGGACTTGGTCATTGCCATTTTGCTAACAGCCCATTTTGAACAGGGGCCGTGTCTTAAAGGGTTAAACATCTCTCTAGGATGACTATCAGCTCTTGGTGGATACCTCCTAGTTAGTATGACTCAGTTGGATGTGTACCGTACCGTATGTGAGGGCAGGAATTGATGTGGAATGATTCAGAAGGACAAGTTAAAACTGATGAACAAGAATTCCAAGGCCACA
>NC_085868.1:56477408-56479908 GCF_034702125.1 Engraulis encrasicolus | reverse complement strand
GAGAGAGAGAGAGAGAGAGAGAGAGAGAGAGAGATTAAGCAGTCAAAATCATGAATGAAGCAAAAGACTGCGCAAAGTAAATTACCACTCACCTTTTACACATACGAAAAATGAATTTGTTTGAATATATAATCTCAGTTGTTGATCAAGTACAGTATAAATTATATCAAACTGCCAATAGGAAAAAAAACAGGCAAAACAAAACAAAGCAAAGCAAAACATGCGGTCAGTGTGAGACATGGGTGATTAAAACAGACCAACACATCACACAGTGTCTACAGTGTGATGTGTTTTGTGGTTGTAATGCGAATAGAGATACCGTATGTGCTGTAGAATGTAGTCTTTGCCAGGACTGTATTTGATATGACCCTGTCAGACTGAATCTGCCACTCACAGGAAGCTTACTTAAAAGGAGCATTTTAAGGCTGGATGGTTAACCTGTCTTATACAGACACGGACAGCAGGATAGATGGTGACAATGAGGGAAATGTTTGTTTTGAGTATAATCTCAGTTCTGATCAAGTACAGTGTCAAACTGCCCATAGGGGGAAAAAAGAAGAAAAAACTACAACAAAACAAAACAAAACAAAACATCTGGTGAGTGTTCAGTCAAATATAAGATATAGACCTGTAGACACAGAGGAAGATGAAGAGGAAGATGTAGAGGAAGAGTGAGGTGAAGCCGGTCAGGACCAACTGAATCTGGACGCTTTGCATGGGCTTGCTTTGTGGTTTTGGGTAGCTGTGATTGGTCGACAGGAGGGCCAATAGTTTTTAAGTTGACACCAGGCAAGTACCCGCCCACCAGGATTGCCGCAGCTCTTCACAAGTGGAGACAGAGCCTGTTGTCCTCTGGTTGTGTCTTTGCGTCCACAGAATGAACCAAGTTTGCGTTGTCTAGAAACCAAGAAAAGTTTTCGTGGATGCACATTATTTTTCGTTCTGTTTGTTGGGTCAACACCTGCCTGCAGCTCCAAAGACAAGGCATCTTAGTGTGTTAAGATTAGAACAGTAGAGTAGTATCTTATTAGTCTGTTTTTAACATCAATTGGTCACGTACGGTACAGCGCTGTGTCTGACACACTTTCGCACAGGATTTGAAAAAGCCTTAAAATGTCCTTGATCAAAGAAAACAACAAGACCAATGCAGTAGCATGTGTTTGTACTTTATTATGTAATGTGCCTGTAATGTGTCTGTAATGTGTGTCTGTACTTATTGCCAGGCGTCTGTAATGTGTGTCAGTACTTGTTGCCAGGTGTCAGGTCTGTGTGTCTGTTGTCAGTTTTCCGTTTCAGTCAACCGTTTCCTCTTCCAGTGTAGCATGTGCCAGGTGTGTTAGCCATGCTGATGCTTGTGTCTGAGGCTGCGTGATAGTCCTTATAGCTTGTGTTAGCTGTACTAAATATGCGTATTCTGCTAGCTAGACAAAAGTAGACAGAAGAAGCTTCTGATTTCTAAAGGTCCTTCACCACTAATGTATTCTTTGTATTTCATAGCTGCCTCCCTGTCTCTCTCCCATTTCGCTTCTTGTCCACCTCTCATACTGTCCTATCAAAATAAAGTCGAAAAAAAGTATTTTTTTAAAAAAAAACTGCAAGAAAGCCTTTCGAAAGGTGATAGTCATGTGTCTCTGATAGCAGCTAACTCCTGACTAACGGAAACTTCTGTGGGAAACACTGAATAGCTTCTGCTTGTGGTAGCTGTGGAGTACAGTAGGGTACAAACAGACTACAGGAGAACAGTAGAGATGCCTTTGGCCCTGTGTGTGTGTGTGTGTGTGTGTGTGTGTGTGTGTGTGTGTGTGTGTGTGTGTGTGTGTGTGTGTGTGTGTGTGTGTGTGTGTGTGTGTGTGTGTGTGTGTGTGTGTGTGTGTGTGTGGTGTGTGTGGTGTGTGTGTGTGGTGTGTGTGTGTGTGTGTGTGTGTGTGTGTGTGTGTGTGTGTGTGTGTGTGTGTGTGTGTGTGTGTGTGAGGGTCATTAAACTGTGTAGGACAGTCTGTTCTAAATATATTCTCTACCATGCCAAGCTCCCATTGGCTCCCACAGGCCACAGGAATTCCCTCTCCAATGAGTCACCCCCCCTCACTGACACACAGGACTCTCATTGGGCCACCCAGTCCACAAGACCCACCCCTGTCAGTATACACAGCTCTCTGATTGGACCAGTCAAACCTCTGGAATGTCCTGTGGCTTCTGATTGGGCCTTATAAACCATAAGAATGCTCCCTGTGGTGGGCCAACCCCCTAGAAGTATTCCATACACAACTCTACATTGTAGATCCCCAACCCCCTAGAAGTATTCCATACACAACTCTACATTATAGAAGTATTCCATACACAACTCTATATTATATAGATCCATACACAACTCTATAGTATATAGATCCATACACAACTCTGTATTATATAGATCCATACACAACTCTATATTATATAGATCCATACACAACTCTATATTAAAGATCCATACACAACTCTATATTATAGAAGTATTCCATAC
>NC_085868.1:56464908-56467408 GCF_034702125.1 Engraulis encrasicolus | reverse complement strand
AAACGATACATTTCTGGAAATGAGCTCATTTTACACCTCTGTATTACAGGAAGCCAGTGGCCACATCACAGGCTAGTGATGCTGACTTCACTGCATTTATATAGCAGACTATACTAGGCACATTACTGGAGGCTTTTGAATTTAGTGCCTCACACACACACACACACACACACACACACACACACACACACACACACACACACACACACACACACACACACACACACACACACACACACACACACACGCACACACACACACACACACATACACACACACACGCACACGCACACACATGAAAAGGGGATCTTCTCCATTGTCCACCATTTTGAATTTCCAGAAATAGAGATTTCTAGCTGCAAAATGACTGTACTTTGGTCACACTAGTGAATGTTAATGTATTACTCAGTAAATATTCATGAAAAGATCAAATTTGCCAATAAGCAGCAGAGTTTCAATGAGCAGCATAGTTGCAATAACTACTCTGGCCACAATCCTACATAGTGCACCAAAAATATCCACATAGGCTACTGTACATGTGAACCAGGTCTTGGTAATGTGAGCTGAATTTGTAATGTTTTTTTCTCCAGGTGGATTTGACCTCAATGACGCCTTTGGAGAGGCAGGTAAATAGACTACTGATAACTGATAATATCATTTCTGTGTGTTTGTGTGTGAGCATGCATGCATGCATACGTTTATGTACGTGATTAATGCATCATATTGAAGTTGGCTCATTAGCATTCATTTTATTATTAATTTATCTATTATTCATTTCTCCTTTTAGACAACACTCCAGCTGACCCCAAGAAACCAGACCCAGGCACCGGTGGAGGAGGTAACAACCCAAGCCACATAAGCACCTACTGTATACTATACGTTTCACATCCAACTATACCAAGCCACACACTAATAGTACAGATGCAATATCTAGCACAAAAGAGCCACATTTTACATTAGCCTATATCAAACCACACACCTTTAGTGTAGCTACAAGAATTGAGACGTGCATTCTTCATAACCTACTGTGTACTGTGTGTGTGTGTGTGTGTGTACCTGTACCTGTACTTGTACTTGTAGATGGAGGATTTGATTTAGGAGATGCACTAGGTGGTCCAGGTAATGCTATGGAAGTGTGTCAGGTGTTTGGGGTAGCTGGGGTTAGGCCTGGGATATGCTTGCTGTGTCAATTACCTTTTGTGCAAAACTGTGTGTGAACAATTGTAACGGAGGCTAACTGGCAGAGTTAGCGTGGAACGTTAGTAAACCTCCCTCCCGTGTACCTTACACTAAATTGACATACGGTAATATTGGCAATAGAAATCCAAACAATTAATCGATTAATCGACTTTAATCGATCAATGCATTAATCGATTTAAAAACATTAATCGCAATTAATCGACAATTCAACTGACAAGAGACCCAGGTGAAATAGGTATGTGAAGAATGTGTATGAATAGTGGGAATATTTAAATCACCTTTATATTAAGGAATTGAAATGCAGCTAACTTAATTGTGGTATTTTATCTCAATTTTTAATTAAAATGTTTAGATTTGGTAGGTTTTTTTTTCGCGGGGAAAACGCAGCTTATCAATTAATCGTAATTAATCGATAATTTGCATCCCTAATTGGCAAGCACGTCCTAGGACCCACTGCACATTGTAGGAGGTCTGGTGTCACTCTCGTTTGTCTGGATGCTCACTGGGAATCAAGAAACAAATTCTCCCTTTCTCTCTCTCTCTCTCTACGCACTGTATCTATCTTCCCCTCTTTTGGTTTTCCTCTTTTGGTCTTACTGTCGGTTTTGTTTCGGTGCATTGTCTCTTATTCCCGTGATTTGGTTTGTCAATTTGTATTCTGCCATTCTTGTATTTTGGCCTGTCCTCTCGTATTGTTGAACCCCCTTTTCCCTCCTGCCAGCTTCTTGTGATTGTGGTGATCTAGATGTCTCCCTATGCTATAGTTTTGTGTGGACGTCCTGCCATGTTTGTGTGTATATTGTGTGTTTTTATCTGTGCATGGATTGTGCATGCGTGTACAGTGGCCTCTGTCGTTTCTTTACGTATGGGCACAGTGTGTTGTCATCTACGTCTATTTTGTACAGTAAATTTGTACACTGTATGTATGTGGATAAGTGTGTGTGTGTGTGTGTGTGTGTGTGTGTGTGTGTGTGTGTGTGTGTGTGTGTGTGTGTGTGTGTGTGTGTGTGTGTGTGTGTGTGTGTGTGTGTGTGTGCATGTGTGTGTGCGTGCGTGCGTGCGTGCGTGTGTCTGTGTGTGTGTGTGTGTGTGCGTGTGTGTGTGTGTGTGTGTGTACGAGTGTCTGTGTGTCTGTGTGCGTGCCTGTGTCTGTGTGCGTGCGTCTGTGTGTGTGTGTGTGTGTCTGTGTGTCTGTGTGCGTGCATGTGTGTATGTGTTTGCGTGCATGTTCCTGCATGTGTGTGTGTGTGTGTGTGTGTGTTGTTCTAGTGCCATGTGTGTAAATGTATGATCTCTGCGT
>NC_085868.1:56442408-56449908 GCF_034702125.1 Engraulis encrasicolus | reverse complement strand
GTGTGTGTGTGTGTGTGTGTGTGTGTGTGTGTGTGTGTGTGTGCGTGTGTGTGTGTGTGTGTGTGTGTGAGGGGGAGGGCAGCCAGGCACTATGCAGGTGTGAGTCTTTTTGAGTTGCGTGTGATTGTTGGGTTCGCTTTTCGCTCATGGCGTCTTTCAAACTTCTACCTGGAGAATGTTCAGACCTGCTGGAGTTGACCTTTGACCTTTGGTATTCAGGAGAGTTCTAACTAGAGGCCAGGTCTCACCAAACACACACACATACACACACACACACACACACACACACACACACACACACACACACACACACACACATAAACACACACACACACACACACACACACACACACACACACACACACACACACACACACACACACACACACACACACACACAGGAGAGTTCTAACTAGAGGTCAGGTCTCACCAAACACACACACACACACACACACACACACACACACACACACACACACACACACACACACACACACACACACACACACACACACACACACACACACACACACACACACACACACACACAGGAGAGTTCTAACTAGAGGTCAGGTCTCACCAAACCAGATGAAAAACAAGTCATGAGCCTCCTGTTCTCAGGCACAGATTATGCCTCCTTGCCACACCCCATCCCCCCTCCCACCCCCCTCCATGGGCCCCTGGGCCAGAAAACAAGAAAGCCACCCGCGCCCTTCAATGGGTGCTGCTGGTTCACAAAACAATTCAGGGTTTTAGGTGCGAGAGTCTAGGCTGTTTTTTGAAAAGGTTGTCCCCAGAGATCATTTGAAAATCCCCATGTTAAAAGCGTGATTTGAACCCTTTAAAACACGGCGTTATAAATTTGCTGTTACCAGAATGGCAATGACCAAGTCATAGTGCATCACTAAAGGCCCTGTGTTATGTCGTAGTAGAGTAGTACTATGGTAGTAATGTATTGCTAAAGGCCCTGTGTTATGTCGTAGTAGAGTAGTACTATGGTAGTAATGTATTGCTAAAGGCCCTGTGTTATGTCGTAGTAGAGTAGTACTATGGTAGTAAAGGCTCTGTGTTATGTCACAGTAGTGTAGTACTATGGTACTAAAGGCCCTGTGTACTGTCATAGTAGTGTAGTACTATGGTACTAAAGGCCCTGTGTACTGTCATAGTAGTGTAGTACTATGGTACTCATATACAAACCCCAACTCCGATGAAGTTGGGACGTTTGGTAAACAGTGAATAAAATCAAAATGCTATCATTTTCAAAACATTCAATCTATTCATTAGATGGAGAATAGTGAAAAGACAACATATTAAGTGTTAAAACCGAGAAAAAATATTGTTTTGGGGGACATATGTACTCATTTCTAATTTGATAAATCCAACACGTCTCAAAAGAGTTGGGACGGGGATCAGTGAAATTTAGTAAACATCCAAATAAGATAAAACAACAAAGAAGAACATTTCAAAATGAATTGTACTGACGGACAATATAGGTGTCCAGGTATAAGATCATCACAGAGAGGCTGAGTCACTCAGAATTAAAGATGCAAAGGGAATAATTACCATAGTTATTACATACATTTTTGAATTCCCTTTGATTTACCACGATTGAGTGTATATAAGACATATTTTTGTTAATAAAATCATTGTATAGGTTCATGACATCATGAAATATATATTGGCTGTAGTCTCACTCTAGCACTCCAGGAATTAGAGCTATTGAAAATTGACCATATTAAGAATGCTTAATGCATGAAAATGATAAAGGGGTGTAACATTCTCCTAAGCACCTGAGCTCACTTGAAATAGACCCAGAAGACATGGGAAACTGTCCTTTGCTTACAGAAGTCAGCAGAAGTTGTAGAAGTCCATTCTTTTTGACAATAATAGAGCATTGCACATCCTGTGCTACAGTAAAAATGGACCATCCAACTTGTGTTAGTGCTAGCTTCAAAAGTCAGCCTCCATGATGGCATGCGGGTGCAGTAGTGCATTGGTTAAGATGTTCTCACTCATCTGTAGAGTTAAATACAGTGCTGAATGGTATAAATGGGTTTTAAACAGCATGAAAAGCCACTCATGCATTATATTTTGAAGGGAGATCTTCGATTACTGCCACATAGTAAGGTCAAATTGCATTCTCTACTATGTTTTAACAGTTTGGCTCCATCATAAGGACCAGCAGGTGATAAAATGGTGGGTTTTTGGTCAAGACCTGTCACACTGTAAGCACTACAGAAAGGAAAACATTGCAAAACATGACAAGGAATACACCCACCATTTAAGCTGGTGAAATCATGTCCAAGATAGGAATTAACACTGTTTTTTATATAAAATCATCTCATCGGTTAATGTATTTAACTGTTAAGTGTTGTCTTTTGTTTTGTCTTTAGTCTTCCTCGACATTTGCTGCCATTTATTGTCCCTGTCCCAACTCTTTTGAGACGTGTTGGATTTATCAAATTAGAAATGAGTACATATGTCCCCCAAAACAATATTTTTTCTCAGTTTTAACACTTAATATGTTGTCTTTTCACTATTCTCCATCTAATGAATAGATTGAATGTTTTGAAAATGATAGCATTTTGATTTTATTCACTGTTTACCAAACGTCCCAACTTCATCGGAGTTGGGGTTTGTATTACTAAAGGCCCTGTGTTGTGTCATTGTGGTGTAGTACTATGGTTGTAATATATTACTAAAGTCCCTGTGTTGTGTCATTGTAGAGTAATACTAAGGTAGGCCTATTTAACTTTTAAATGACCATAACAGCATGCCAGTGTTGGTACTGCGTGCGTTATGGGGCTACTGCAATTTGATCATGCAAATATAGAGGCTAGAACTTCGGGGCCCTGAATACGTATGTAATGGGAATGCAAATAAGAGTTTCAGGGCCCTGAATACATGCACATACAAACTGAGACACAGTAGAGCGGACAGCATTCCTACCAGAAAAGCAAGGTTTTTCAACAGCTTCTTCCCAGCAACAGTGAGACTGATGGCAAAAAAGAACATTTGATCCACCTTTTTTATTTTTATTATTCTTTTGATCTCTTTGATTTTTATCACTTTTTAATGTATTTTGTCTTCATATTTTTCTATTTAATTCTATTTATTGACTCAGAGAGCCTGCACAAGAGTTCCTATGTGCTTGGACTACTAGTTTATGCACAAATGGCAAATAAAGTACTTTGAACTTTGAACTTTGAGGGCCCTGAATACGTATGTAATGGGAATGCAAATAAGGGCTTCAGTGCCCTGAATATGTATGTAATGGGAATGCAAATAAGGGCTCCAGGGCCCCCTTGACTCCTGGGGCCCTGGGTCTGGGCCCTGTAGGCCCATGATGTAATCTGTCCCTGCTTGTTCAGTCCGATTGCACAACATGGGTTTCAGACTAAGTCAGAAAGCTGCTTATTTAGGCCTACAGGTGTTTCGCAATTGGACTGGCAGCTATGTGTATTTGGCAATGGGGCTGGTAGTTATGTGTGTGTGTTTGTGTTGTGGTGTTTGTTGCATGCAGCCTAGGCATTTTTGTGTGATGATCGGTTAGTAGGAAAATGTGATTGAGTGTATTTGTGTGACTGTGCGTGTGGGTGTGATTGATAATTTACAAATGAAATGGAATCTGGCAAGTCGACGCGTGGGGTCGTCACCCGGGAGTGCCAGTCATTGGCCTCCAAACTATATTGAAACTGTTAACTTGTGTGATATTGTAACAGATGGAAACTTGCAGTGGAATGTTGGGAAACCTCCCTCCCAAAGCCGTAGCCTTTAGCTCAGCGGTATCGTGCTGTGCCTCCCTTGGCATAGGATGCCGAAGTTCTCTACGCTTGGCCAAAGTCGCGTGTATGTGTCCCTGGTGTTGAAGGCTAGACTGTATTGGTTGAACACATGGCTCCTGTGTGACTGAGTGGTGAGTGTAAACTTGGCTGGAATGTGAGTGGTGTGTGTGTCTAATGACTGTATTAGGTGGTGCTGTAGATGTGTTGCCCTGTTTATTAGCTGGGCTCGATTGGGTGGACTATATTGGGTGGGTTGTATTGGGTGGGCTGCGATTCCTCCCGTTTGACTCGGGTGGCTGCTGTGTGACTGAGTGGTGTGTGTGATGCACTACAAACTGTATTGGGTGGGCTGTGTTAGTAGGCTGCGTTGGGTGGGTTGTATTAAGTGGGCTGTGTACGTGGACCAGGTGACTGATGCCGCAACTGGATGGGTGTCTACTGGGGCAGATGATTGTGTGTGTGTGTAGTTGTACAACTGAAGGGTAGAGTGTGTGTTCCGGTAGTAAGTGTGTGATTTACGGCTGTATTAGGCGGGCTGTATTAAGTGGACTGGGCTGTGTACATGGACCGGGTGGCTGATTCCGCCAATGGGTGGGTTGTGTGTGAGAGTGAGAGTGTGTGTTTGAGTGGTAAGTGTATGGCTACATTGGGTGGGCTGTATTAAGTGGGCTGTATTAAGTGGGCTGTATTAAGTGGGCTGTGTACATGGACCGGGTGGCTGACTGTGTGACTGGGTGGGGTTTGCCGCCGATTATTGTGTGTGTGTGTGTGTGTGTGTGTGTGTGTGTGTGTGTGTGTGTGTGTGTGTGTGTGTGTGTGTGTGTGTGTTTGTGTGACTAAAGGATATGAGAGAATGTGTGTTTGAGTGGTAAGTGTACGGCTATTTGGTGGGTTGTATTCAGTGGGCTGTATTGGGTGGGCTGTGTACATGGACCGGGTGGCTGACTGCACAACTGGCTCAGTGTTGTTGCAGATGATTGTGTGTGTGTTTGAGTGATAAGTGTTGTGTGGGCTCTATTAGGTGGGCTGTATTGGGTGGGCTGTATTAAGTGGGCCGTGTGCAGTACATGGACCGGGTGGCTGACTGAGCGACTGGATGGGTGTTTTTGCAGATGATTGTGTGTGTATTTGTCTATGTGTGTGTTTGAGTGGTGTATGTACGGCTGTATTAAGTGGGCTGTATTAAGTGGGCTGTGTACAAGGACCGGGTGGCTGACTGCGCGACTGGGTGGGTGTTGTTGCAGATGATTGTGTGTGTATGTGACTAAATTATATGAGAGAGTGTGTGTGTGTGTTTGAGTGGTAAGTGTACGGCTCTATTTGGTGGGCTGTATTCAGTGGGCTGTATTAGGTGGATTGTGTACATAGACAGTGTGGCTGCGCAACTGGGTGGGTGTTGTTGCAGATGATTGTGTGTGTATGTGACTGAATGGTATGAGAGAGAGAGTGTGTAGGCTGTATCGGGTGGGCTGTATGGCTATATTAAGTGGGCTGTATTAAGTGGGCTGTGTACAGTACATGGACCGGGTGGCTGACTGCGCGACTGGGTGGGTGTCGTTGCAGATGATCCCGATGTGCCCGTGGCGGAGGGAGAGGGAGAGGGGGTGGCCGTGGCGGTGCCCTGGGGCCGCGTGCTGGCCCAGCTGCTGGGGGACGACCTGCCAGAGGGCCTGCACACCTGGATCGCCAACCTCCAGGCCACTCTCAAGCCCCTCCTACAGGGGGCGCTGGACCTGATCGACGTGGCCATGGGCACCCCGCAGGACAACCAGGAGGGAGGACAGGGGGCCTGAGGCACAGACAGACAGACAACCAGGAGACCAACACTCCCACCTAACCATTTCCCAATTTCCCACTTCTCATTTCCCAATTCCCAATTTCCACATTCCAAGTTCCCACTTCCCATTTTCCAATTCCCAATTTCCACATTCCAAGTTCCCAACTCCTAATTCCCCATTTCCAAGTTCCCACTTCCCATTTTCCAATTCTTACTTCTGAATTCCTGATTCCCAAATTCCTATTTCCTATTTCCCAATGTTCTACTTCATAATTTCCCAATTCCCACACCCCAATCCCCATATTCCAGTTTCTACTTCCCACTTACCAATTCCTATTTCCCAATTCCCAATTCCTGGGTCCTCTCCTCCAGCTCCAGGCCTCCAGGGGGAGATGAATTAGCACAGAGTAGCAGAGCTCGTAGCAGGGGAGGGGTAGTCTGGGAGTCCTGTGTGTGTTTTTGTGGGTGTGTGTCTGTCTTTGTGTGTGTGTGTGTGTGTGTGTGTGTGTGTGTGTGTGTTTGTTTGTGTGTGTGTACTGTATCTGTGGGTGTATTTTAGGTGCACTTGGCCTTAAAAATGATGAACATTGTAAGCTATGTGATAGGAACATTGAAAGCTATTATATGTTGGCTAGTCGTTAGCTGGCTAGTTGCTAGTTGCTAGTCGCTACTCAGAAACATTTGACCTCCTCTGATGGATGAAGGACACTCATCTCATTATTTTGTGTTTTGTTTCCATCTTCATGGCCATTCCTGCTGCGTATGTGTGTGTGTGTGTGTGTTTCAATCCATTTGGGTTTGGGTGCGTGTCTGTTTGTCTGTGTGTGTCTGTGTTTTCCATTTGGGTTTGGGTGTGTGTGTGTGTGTGTCTATGTCTGTGTTTTCCATTGGGATACTGTGTGTTTCTTTTAATCTATTCCTTCTCCTTTTCCCGCCTACCCTAATCATTCTCATCATGTCAGAGCTGTAGAGGCCAGTGCAGTGCTAGTGGTGACCTGTAGGGGTCGCTGTAGCGCCAGTGTCATAGCTTTCCGAAGGTCATTAATATCGTTAATGTAAGGCCAGTATAGGGCGCCAAAGTTAGTCAGCACGGCTACATACTGAGTATTCTGGTTTCAAACGGAATATTGTCAGTATTCGACTTAAAATGAGTTTAAAGATTAAGAGTTCACACAACTTGTGCGTAAACTGAACATTTCCATACTGTTTTCAAGGTACTCAAAAGACGCTTTAAAATAGTGATATTCTGCACTCGTAAGCCCGCTCAGTGAAGGTCAGTAAGGTCATTAAGGTCAGACTTCATTAAGGGTCAGAGGTCGTCAAGGTCGAAGGTCAGTGAAGGTCAATGGACTAATAAGGTCAGAGAAGGCAACTGATGCCAGTGGTTTGTCTTCTGGTCTGACGAGAGTACAGAACAAGTGCTTGCAGAACATTCCTACGCTGTGAACTGGAAAATGGTGCTTTTGGGAGTATGTGTGTGTGGGTGTGGGTATGTGTGTGTGTGTGTGTGTCACAGAGTGAATCAGCATTTGGTACATGTGGGGTGTGTGTGTCTGTCCAGTGGTGCTGTGTGGTTGTGTCTATGTGTGTGAGGGGTTTCTTTGGTAACTTAAAAGTCTGATGTGAAAGTATTCTGCTGTGGACTTCACTAATATGACTTTCTCATTGAAGCGTAATAACAAGTTTGGACTTTCCTAATAGAACTTTCTCCAAACTGGTATAACAGGGTTGTTAACTAGTATGTACTTAACTAATATGACTCTCTGAATTCTAAATGACTTTCTACATTTTAAACTATTTGTAAAGTATTGTCAGTGCAGCATGATGAGTAGTGTGGGTTTCTAATGACTACCTCTAACACTATTATTATGGGATTTCAACCAGACCCATTCCTCACATACCGTTCACAAGCATACACACACACACACACACACACAC
>NC_085868.1:56414908-56434908 GCF_034702125.1 Engraulis encrasicolus | reverse complement strand
CCAAGTGCCTAAGACAACCTCGCTGACCAAGAAGTCGTTAATGTACAGCGCACGTATATGGCTATTTTGGAAAACACATGATGGGGTTTAAGTGGGCTAAGATACACCTGTCCCAATGGAGGTTTTATTTGTATCCACATATCGTGTTTATATGTAAACGGATAAAAAGAAATATCTACATTTAAAATATCCCCATTCGTGTAACCAGCACCTTACAGGTGCCTTATCCCACGCCCCTCATGCCATTTGGGATGTATAAAGCTCATGTACTATACTCTGCCATGCCATTGGGGATGTATAAAGCACATCTATAGATCAAACTGTGGGATTATGTGAGACAGCAAATCCTGACGAACAATGTGTGTGCGTGTGCGTGTGTGTGTGTGCGTGTGTGTGTGCGTGTGTGTGTGTGTGTGTGCGTGCATGCGTGCGTGTGTGTGTGTGTGTGTGTGTGTCCGTGCGTGCGTGCATGTGTGTGTGACTGTGTGTGTGTGTGTGTGTGTGTGTGTGTGTGTGTGACTGTGTGTGTGTGACTGTGTGTGTGTGACTGTGTGTGTGTGTGTGTGTGTGTGTCCGTGAGTGCGTGCGTGTGTGTGTGACTGTGTGCGTGTGACTGGCAGTTGCTGCTCCAAAATCTGACAATCAAGACAGCGGCCTGTATGGAAATGCCTGACTGAGTTTGTCATGAACAGTGCAGTACAGGACGCCTGTTTGTCACCAGTGTAATGTGTACATACAGGACGCCTGTGTTTGGTTTACTGAGTTTGATTTCTGTGAGAAACAATAAAGTTTTGGGACGGCTGTTGAGGTTTCACACAAGGCTTCTGAGTCTTTTTTAAATTGCCACTGAAATGTAACAATACTTTTAACCCATTAAGACACGCGCCGTTATAAATTAGCTGTTACCAGAATGGCAATGCCTAAGTCATAGTGCATTACTTAACCTTCAGTGAGGAGCAAGAATCTGAAAAAACAAAATTGTCATTATTTTTCTATATGCCCGGGTCAAATTGACCCGAACACCTTCTATGTAACCAAAACGTGAACACCTTACAAGGGTTAAGGCCCTGTATTATGTCATAGTAGTGTTACTGTAGTAGGCTACTATGGTTCTTAACTTTTCAATGACTATTACAGCATGCCACAGGAGGTACGGAATGTAGTATGGGCCTACTTACCACTGAAATACATTGTTATTTCACAACTCAGCAAGTTAAACTGAATGCAGCAAATTCTGACTCAAACCAAAGACTTTATTATTATTATGATACAGCGTCGTTGACACATTGCCATAAGTTGATGCACACTGTGAAAAGTATTGTGTTGGGTAGTTTATTCAATTGATAAATAATTGTTGATTTCTTTCTGAAGAATATTAGTTCGCACTTCGCAAAGGTAATGCATTGTAGATTGTACAACATTAAACAGTATGCTACACATAAACAGTACACTACTGCCACTAGCGAGAAATAGTCCACTGTGCTCAATTTGGATTCATACACTGTAACTAACATTTCATTCAGATTTTTTTTTTAAAGAAACAGAGCACATCATGAACCTAAAATGTTAGTTTGCACACAAACAATGAATCATGCATCATGAAAACGTGTCTGATGTTCACAAATAGTTCTTACAGTAGCTTATGTGACCAGCGACTCATTGGTGGAGTTAAAGTCATAAACAAAACAAACACAAAGACCACCTTCTGCAATCCATACATTTCGTTAAATTACATTACACTTGGCTGTTATCAAAAGCGACATTCAGTTAATTAAGTAGGGTGTTGGTTACAGTCCCTAAAGGAGTGTGGGGTTAGGTGCCTTGATCAATGGCACCTCAGCAATGCAGTGAGATAGGGAGAGGTAAGGGAGAGATTCGAACCTGCGACCCTTTGATCTAAAGCCCATCTCCTTAAAGCGGAATTCACCTTTCAAACAATATTGTGCCCTATCTCCTTACAATGGCCCCCCATTTCTAAGCTCTGTGCATTGGGAAATCATCAGCTCTTATGTGGCCGTGATGCCTCATCATGCCCCATCAGTGTATCCGCCTGTAGACTCCTGATAACGAACAGCAGATAGCAGTGTCACTGTGATGCCATCAGATTTGTGATTAACACATCTTACTGCACACACACACACACACACACTCTCTCTCTCTCTCTCTCTCTCTCTCTCTCTCTCTCTCACACACACACACACACACACACACACACACACACACAAACACACACATGCATAAAGGAAAAAGCAAAAGGACTACGCCCGGATGATGCCCTAACAATGGCAGAAAAACGGAGTGCTTGAATGATGGACACTTCACGCACTAAACGGCCGCAATGTTGACAATGACACGGAGGAAATGTGGCATTCAGTTCAGAACAGTTTGGTCAACAGTCTCCTAATTCTGTAAATAATGTTCCTGAGACACCAACCTTTTCATGCCAACCCAAGTATTGTATGTGTGATTGTTGCCCTTTGGGGTGAAGGACATGGAAATACAAGCACCAGACGCTGTGCATTGTCAACAGTAGCCAACCGATATTTTGGCGAGCTAATGCCATGCTCAGCCGTCACTTTCAGCAAGGGCACAGTGCATAGTGCTCAATTTTTTCCACGACACTATGCACTAAAGACCTCAGTGCATTGTGTGCACTGTGCACTGACACAAGTGCAATGACACAAGTGCGTGGATTGAGACATGGCTCTAGGTTCGATTCCGGCCCGGGTCCTTTGTCGACCTTTCCCTGTCTCTCTCTCCTAGGTGCCGCGAGGGGGGGAAAGGTGTTAGAGATTCTAAGGGCCCGACAGCACTGACAGGCCCCTGGAAGGATGCTGATGACATAATTCGTCAATTTGGGGACCCAAATCTTTGAATCTTTCATGGGGCCCAACATTTTTAAAAAAATAAATTTAAAAAGGTAACTGCAGACATGGTGGCACATAACTACTCAGAGCAACGTGTAACTAACTATTCAAAATACCAATGCATGTATTTGTTTGGCAATATGAGCAGGAGGGTCCACCCAGAAGGATGACAAGATCTTGCACAAGCCTTAGACCGAGCAGCACCCTTCTTTGAAACATGACAAGGCATTATTTCAAAAGAAAAGAAAAGAAAGAAAAAAAAAAACAAGAAAATAACTTGCTGGTGTCTACAAGTGTAGGCCTATTTAAAGACAGGAAAGGCGTGTGCCAACCGTTACCAGAAGTTGACCACATCAGCTGCTGTTTCGTCTTCTGTGTGGCTGCAGGCATAGCAGTGTCTAGATCAACCTCACCAGGTCTCTTCCACAAACTCAGCCCGTCTCAAGAGAGACCTTGACCTCCTCTTCCAACCCATCTCAAGAACATCTCAAGGACATCTTGACGTCCTCCATCTCCACCAGACCACTCTTGTCGCCCCCTCCTCTCCTCCATCACCCGTTGCCATGGGATACGACATCTCCATCCTCTTTGAAGGCCTCTCCCTGCTGGTGGACGTCCAGGTGAAGATTCACACCACGGCAACCGCATCCTCAGGTAGGGTTCACACCACGGCAACCGCATCCTCAGGTAGGGTTCACACCACGGCAACAGCAGCCTCAGGTAGGATTCACACCACGGCAACCGCAGCCTCAGGTAGGGTTCACACCACGGCAACCGCAGCCTCAGGTAGGGTTCACACCACGGCAACCACATCCTCAGGTAGGATTCACACCACGGCAACCGCAGGCTCAGGTAGGGCTGCTCCATTGATGAGAAAAAACAAATTACTTACTTTGTTATTTATTAATATTTCACAATGCTACTCTTACTATGTCAGAAGAATTGTCACACCAGGAGATTATTGAAAATGTTCTCTACGTCTCCTGGTGTCCAGTCTGGCACTTTAAATGTCTGTATGTGTTGTATCGGTACTGACACTGTATGTGTACTGTCTATGTCTATACCTAAAGTATGTCCATGTCTGCATGGGAAAGTAAGAAACGTAAATTCAATTATTTGTATAACCAGTGCATGTAAAGAAATTGACAATAAAGCCGACTTGACTTGAAAAATCAATATTACGATTATTTCAGTCAATATTGATATCACCGTTTTTTTTTTAAACAATGTTTCTTTTAAAGACAAATAATTGTGCTAAACAATTCACAATTTTCCCTTCCCTCCCTTGAGCAGTGTGCGTGGAGGGCCATAGAGAAAGACACAGTGGTGTTCTGCATGAGTGTTGGGTAGCAACAAGTCTGCTCTGTGCTCGCAATGGTTCAAGTGGAGGGGAATGTGCTGTGTAGGCTATTGCACTTAGCGTGACCTACCTTTTGGCAGTGTAGACAAATGACAACAAAATATTGTTTCTACTTGATATTATGAAATTTTATATTGTTTGACAGCAATACTGATATCACAATATAAATTGCATATATATTGCGCAGTCCTAGGTAACGTTCTTGGGGTGGCTGAGCTTCTTAAAGCTGTCTACTACCCAGACCAGTTCTGGCAGGATAAGAAGACCTCCTCTGGAAGAGGCTCGGCGGCCCAGGTCTGTCTATTGTGTCTCTTTGTGTTTCTTTCTCACTACATCACATGTACTGTAAATGGCAGAAAACATTCTTAACCCTCCTGATATCCTTGGGGTCTATTTGACCCCTTTCAATATTTAACGTCTGAAAAATACATGATGTACATAATTATTTTGCTTCATATTTGATGACTTTTCCTAAATATATGGGGTCAATGTGAAAAAAGTGAAATTTCCACAAAAATGTTTTCGTGTATTAAACATAAATGGAACATCCATATTTTCCCAATACATGTTCCAATCTGTCTAGATTATGTCAAATACATGAATATAAGTTATTTAGAACAGAACATTTTGATTTATTTAGGGCTCTGATAACTAACAATATGTATGATGTGGACGAGGGCCAAAACTAATGCAAGGCAACTTTTGGGCAGTTGTTGCACATTTTCGCCTAGTCATGGATTAGTGTTTTTGGTGTATGGGCTGTGTGTTGGGGTGCTAGGACTTATCTAAAGGGCTTTTTATGTCCCCAACAGAGCAACAGTAAATATCTGAGGCATAAACCGGTGCAAAAGTTTTTGCTTCTACTGATTTTGTAGACATTTAAATGGCTGGGGTCAAAATGACCCCAAGGATCACGGATGTAACCTAAATCTTAGGATAACAGGAGGGTTAAAGGTGCAATGTGTGATATTTTTAGTAGTTCATTTCCAGAATCCATGCAGCCCATTCACAAATGTTACCTTTTTAACAAATAGGCTACTTACCACCATCATCAAATTCGAAGTTTTCAACATGACTGAAGGGGCAAAGAGGTCAGTTGTCCTGGGCCAAGGGAGAGAGCTAGGGGCCCCAAAGTTAGGTTTTCATTATATTGTATGTATTGGATGGGGGGCCCTTTCAGTTGGCTCTGTCCTGGCCCCAGCAAAATCTGTCAGCGGCCCTGTCAGGCGTACTGTAAATGTTTTCCAAAAGGACAAATACAGGCCCTACCGAGGCTGATATGGTAGGGCACACATTTATCACTCGGCCGACCCGGGTTTGATTCCCGGTCTGGGTCCTTTGCCGGTCCTTCCCCATCTCTCTCTCCCAGCTCACTTCCTGTCTCTCCTTCACTATCCTGTCTCACAAAAACCAATAAAGGCTGAAAAGCCCCCAAAAAATACTTTTTAAAAAAAGGACATATATAGTGAATAATCTGTCTAACAGGGCGTGTGTGATGACCTCTTTGTGATGGAGAGCGACTTCTTCGACCCACGGTTCGACTACGACTTCACCAACATCCGTGACACCACCACCTTCATGCGCGGCAATGAGGTAAAGCTGTATTAAGTGGGCTTTATTAGGTGGGCTTTATTGAGTGGGCTGTGTTAACTGGGCTGTGTTGGGTGGGATTAGGACTTCACCAACATCCATGACACCAGCACCTTTATGCGCGGCGACGAGGTAAACTAAATGTTTGAAAGCCCTGGTCTGGTCTAAACTAAAGGTTTGAAAGCCCTGGTCTGGTCTAAACTAAAGGCTTGAAAGCCCTGGTCTGGTCTAAACTAAAGGCTTGAAAGCCCTGGTCTGGTCTAAACTAAAGGTTTGAAAGCCCTGGTCTGGTCTAAACTAAAGGTTTGAAAGCCCTGGTCTGGTCTAAACTAAAGGTTTGAAAGCCCTGGTCTGGTCTAAACTAAAGGTTTGAAAGCCCTGGTCTGGTCTAAACTAAATGTTTGAAAGCCCTGGTCTGGTCTAAACTAAAGGTTTGAAAGCCCTGGTCTGGTCTAAACTAAAGGCTTGAAAGCCCTGGTCTGGTCTAAATGAGGTAAACTAAAGGTTTGAAAGCCCTGGTCTGGTCTAAACTAAATGTTTGAAAGCCCTGGTCTGGTCTAAATGAGGTAAACTAAAGGTTTGAAAGCCCTGGTCTGGTCTAAACTAAAGGTTTGAAAGCCCTGGTCTGGTCTAAATGAGGTAAACTAAAGGTTTGAAAGCCCTGGTCTGGTCTAAATGAGGTAAACTAAAGGTTTGAAAGCCCTGGTCTGGTCTAAACTAAAGGTTTGAAAGCCCTGGTCTGGTCTAAACTAAAGGCTTGAAAGCCCTGGTCTGGTCTAAACTAAAGGCTTGAAAGCCCTGGTCTGGTCTAAACTAAAGGTTTGAAAGCCCTGGTCTGGTCTAAACTAAAGGTTTGAAAGCCCTGGTCTGGTCTAAACTAAAGGCTTGAAAGCCCTGGTCTGGTCTAAACTAAAGGCTTGAAAGCCCTGGTCTGGTCTAAACTAAAGGCTTGAAAGCCCTGGTCTGGTCTGGTCTAAAGGCTTGAAAGCCCTGGTCTGGTCTAAATGAACGGTCTGAAAGCCCTGAGGCCTATACTACAAAGCTGGTTCATGATAAGTTAAATCATCTAATAGAAGAGCCTTGAGTCCGCATTTTCTCAAGAAAAGCTCTTGTATTAGATGATTTACCTCTTAACTTGAACCATCCTGAACCAGCTTTGTAGTATAGCTTGGTCTTTTTTTTATTCCATGGCAAGATTTGACAATTCGTGAGCTGAGAATTATAAGGTTCTATCTCCATTTTTGGTCAAATTGAGTTTTTTACATAATCTGACCCATTACATGCTTATTAATGCCTGTGTGGTGTTATTTTTGTGAAAAAAGTATTATTTTACATTGTTATTAATAAAATAAAAACGTTCTCTCTCACAAAACAGCTGGGATGTAAAAACTTTGATGCTCAATATCTCAGAACTACCCTAAACGGAGATAGAACCTTATAATTCTAAGCTCACGCATTGTCTTCTTCAGATTCTCTACTTCTGGGGAACCGGAAAAATATGAATACAATTTTCCTCCCTGCTTGCCTAACCATGACTACATAACCCTACAGGTGTACAAGCGCCCGTGCGGCTGGCAGCGATTCGCCCTCAAGGTGCTTGACAAGTACCCCGACGGGAACGCCTGGCTCGGATCCGCGGGATACCGCACCTGGTCCGACCCCAACGAGTGGCCCGTGTCCTACCATGGCACCAGCGAGGACGGAGCCAGGTGAAGAACATCTAGCTAACATTGAGGAACATTTAGCTAACGTTGAGGAACATTGATGTAACGTTACATTACATTACATTACATTACATTATTATATGTTGCAGAGTATTTATCTAACGTTTCAGAATATTTATCTATTTGTTGTGGACTAATTTGGAATAACGGTTAGAATTAGAGAATCTTTTGGTTTTTCATTAAATCAGGACAAATCAGTGGAATGGTGTAATAGTCATTGAAAAGTAATAGTAGGCATTACACAGAGCCTTAAGTAATGCACTATAACTTTTTATTTATAATTTATAAGTTAACTCTGCAAGATGCACTGTGTCCTCCACACCACCAGGGGCATCATCAGTACCCGCTACCTGCCGACCAGCGGGCAGGGCTACGGCCGCGGTGTCTACTCCACACCCGACATAGACGCGGCCGAAGCCAACGGCTATTGCAAGACCTTCGTCTCCAAGAGGGACGGCCGGAGGTACAAGATTTGCCTCCAGAACCGCATCAACCCGCGGAGGCGCCAGGTGCACAACGGGGGCAAGTACTGGCTGATCCCCGTACCCCCCGCCACCGACGCCTGGCAGGAGAGGGACATCGTCATGGGCAACATCCGCCCCTACAGCCTGCTGCTCAAGCGCTGCTGAGGAGAGGATATATAATATAGCCTATATAAGCAGCCAGTGTGTAGGCTAACTAGTATGCTATAAAGTGTGTAATTTTGCTAGGGAGAATAGGCTATAAGCAGCCAGTGTGTACACTGTAAAACATTGCAAGCCAGTGAAATGTAAAAAAATTAACTTACCCTGCTGCCTTAAGTTGGTAAGTTAACACAACTTGAGATTTTTCTCAATTCGAGGCTTTCTCAAGTTGTGTTAACTTAAAAACTTCAAGCAGCAGGGCCACTTGCTTTTTTACGTTGAACTGGCTGCAATGTTCTACAGTGTAACTTTTCAATAATAGAGTTGAGTTGAGGAGAGTACTGTTGGGTAAGGTTGAGTAGAGTAGAATAGAGTAGGGATACTTCATTGGCCCAGTTTTGAAAATTGTAGTACAGTGTAGTTAGTAGAGTACAGTAGAGTACTCACTGAAAGAAAATATTGTTGGATTTGCTTAATTTGATTGTGGACATTGGTCACACACAACTGCTTTGCTTTGACAGCAACTTAAACAATTGAGTTGAATTAACACATTTCTTTTATATTTGACAAACCTGTGTATGTTGTGTTGATTCAATGCACTGCACACTTCTCAGCCCTGAATAGAAAAAAGACCTGCGGTATAATTTCTCCTAATTATAATGCAATAAAAGCAAAGTTGTCGTCTCAATGTGTTATAGTTTTTATAGTTTTTGTCTTGTCATTACGTATTTGTTGTGTTGGGATTGGGAATGTGTATTTATTTATGCATTATAGTAGAGTAGAGCAGAGCAGAGTACTTTTATTAATCCCGAGTGAAATTAAGGTGTCTGATTAATACAAGTACTACTCTACTCTACTCTGATGCATACATCCCAGCATTTATATTCCATTAACTATTTAATTCTGGATCAATTCGGAATTAAAAACATCATATGGCCAATTATCTGTATTCATGCATCACAACATTTATGCTAAATAAACACTTGAAGTTTGTGAGGGATGATTAGGGAATTAGGAAAGACATCTTCAGATAATGTCCCAGATAAAAACACACCTTTTACTGCAGTTTGGCAGCAGTTTTTGCATTTTTTAGTATGTATGTTTGCAATATTACCTTATCCAGAATACTGCATTCAGTATGTTTTCAGTATGTATGTTTGCAATGCAGTATGTTTTAAGTATGTATGTATGCAATATTTCCTAATCCAGAATACTGCAGTCTTCAGTACAGTATGCATGTGTGCAATATTTCCTAATCCAGAATACTGCACTGATCCTCAACAAGTAGCAGCCCAAATCATGTGTCCCGCGAATTGACAGTTTGTCCCGCATAATCAGTGCTCGGGAAAAAAAGTCTCTCTATCCCTGAAACATGGACAGTCACACAGGGGTTCCAAGACCCACCTGCATCAAAGCAAGTCAGAGGTGGGATATAACTTCGTTCCATGCTACTTTTTAACACCTTGCCCAAGCAGCAAACTGACCGATTCATCCTTATGCGTTCTATATTATGAAAGGGGGTGAGTGCGCGTCCACGCCAGGGTCTGTCCCACATTGTCCCTCCTAGGATTTATTAGCAGGTGGTCACCCTAAGTGTAGGCAGTTGTTTGTTTCATAAGGGGTGGATTAGGTAGGCCAACCTATCAGCAGGATGTCAGGTTTGGATTAGGCACCAGCATAGGCGTGCACAGACAGGGACGAGGTGATACTAAAGCACCCGCCCCTTTGCCCTACTGGACAAAAAAAAATCCCTTTTTGAACGTTCTCTTTTTTTGTCACAATGAACTGTGGTCCATGTTGACATGAACATCTGCAAATTCTTGACAAGCACACACACGTGACTATAATACTCTGATATAATATAATGGCTCTATAGCCTTGTAAAGCAGCCAGCAGTTCCACATGTTAGCCGTTGTCACTATTCACTTTTGGTTTCCACGTCTGAAGGCTTATACTGACCTCAGGGGCACTGCCAGAAATGATGGGCCCCATGAAAGATTCGAATTTTGGGCTCCCTTAAGGGCCCTTCTCAGTGCTTGGGCCCCCTTAAGGGCTCCTATCAGTGCTTGAGCCCTTAGAATCTGTACCACTTTTCCCCCCCTAGCGCCCCCCCCCATGACTGACCTCATGGGGGCCAGAACCTTGCCATCCAAGGGCCGCATCTGTCCCTAGGGCCGCCATTTCAATAGGCCTGGCTTACACGTTTGAAGGCTTACACTGACCTCATGGGGGCCAGAACCTTGCCATCCAAGGGCCGCATCTGGCCCTAGGGCCGCCATTTCAATAGGCCTGGCTTACACGTTTGAAGGCTTATACTGTAAGTTATTGCCGTACAAAGCAAAAAGGCAGTAACTGAAAAGAAAACTTAAACCACACTGAGTGGAATGACTTTAAAGGGATCCTGTACTCCAGTTTAAGTCATTTTGAGTAGATTATTGACATGTGGTAGTGTTAAAGGTGCACTGTGCAGGAAATGGTCAAAAGAGGTACTGCAACTATGCTGCTCATTGAAACTGGATTGCCTAATGCCCAATTTCACCTTTTCATGAAAGTTTACTAAGTAATAAACTAATATTTTTTAGTATGGCCCAAGTACAGTCATTTTTGCTGCTAAAAATGTCTATTTCTGGACATTCAAAATGGCGGCCCAGACGGAGAAGATCCCTAGCCTGGGAACTCCCATACTGCCTTTAGTTCTACTGGGAACTCCCATACTGCCTTTAGTTCTACTGGGAACTCCCATACTGCCTTTAGTTCTACTGGGAACTCCCATACTGCCTTTAGTTCTACTGGGAACTCCCATACTGCCTTTAGTTCTACACCTAGCCAGGGAACTCCCATACTGCCTTTAGTTCTACTGGGAACTCCCATACTGCCTTTAGTTCTACTGGGAACTCCCATACTGCCTTTAGTTCTAGCCAGGGAACTCCCATACTGCCTTTAGTTCTAGCCAGGGAACTCCCATACTGCCTTTAGTTCTAGCCAGGGAACTCCCATACTGCCTTTAGTTCTACTGGGAACTCCCATACTGCCTTTAGTTCTACTGGGAACTCCCATACTGCCTTTAGTTCTACTGGGAACTCCCATACTGCCTTTAGTTCTAGCCTGGGAACTCCCATACTGCCTTTAGTTCTAGCCTGGGAACTCCCATACTGCCTTTAGTTCTACTGGGAACTCCCATACTGCCTTTAGTTCTACTGGGAACTCCCATACTGCCTTTAGTTCTACACCTAGCCAGGGAACTCCCATACTGCCTTTAGTTCTACACAATCGATTCGATCTGAAAGACACTTGTGATTAGGTCTGGTGATAACCAGGCAAGAAGATCCCCATTTTCATGTATGAAAAGAGCAATTTTCCCAGTAATAATAATGAATACTTGAATTTGATGGTGGTGGTAAATATTCATGAAAAAGGTCAACATTAGTGATGAATGGGCAGCATGAAAATAAACAACAAAAAAACTTACACAGTGTACCTTTAAGTACTTTATATTATCACATTGTTTGCCAATAAATCATTTTATTTCACTTTATTGTTTTGATGTGTCATTAAAATCATAATAGGCATAGGCCTGACTCATTTTCAACAACAGTGCAGTTAGTGCATGTTTGCTGTGTGAAGGTAGTGTAGGCCTAATGGTAGAAACCATGGAGGTAGAAAGCCATTGAAATATGCACTGTATCTCGGATACGTTCAGGCATTTCCTGGTCACTATCGATCCCATGCTACCATCGTGGGATTGATACACAACGAAAATGTCACAGGTTCTACCGAGATTTGAACTCGGATCGCTGGATTCAGAGTCCAGAGTGCTAACCATTACACCATAGAACCAGGCCGATCACAGCCAGGCGCTTTTGGATTACGTCATCGACAGTAACTGCAAAGTTACTTCACAAATCTTGTTGAAGTTTTACTTCGTTATTCCAATGCAATTCCTGTATCACTGTGTTTTATCACACTAGAGTCCGCTATCAGTTAATTGATATATGTATACATGCCTGTTGCCTTATCCGATTGGTGGGCTAAGACTACTTCGAAAATGTTCGGTCTTCTCTGGCGAAGTGGGCGACCTGCGCGTCATTTCTCAGCCCAAAAGAATGAATGGACGTTGAAAACGTAATGCAAAACTCAAATGCTCAACTCAAATGTTTTCTGAAGTTACATGAAGGAGCAAAAATCGTCATGTAGCCGCGCTGTAGCCTGCCAGGTCCAGACAGAACCCCTCCCAAATCCTCCACAAGAGGGCGATCTCACATTAAAAATGCAGACTGACTGTTGTGATTTCAACAAAAGGTATAGGATAATAAACTACACACACTTTATTAATGAAAACAATGTCATCATAGTGATAAGAGAACCTAGAGGTAACATTGTAAAACTCTACTCTGATAACAGCTGATCTGCCTGTTCATTGGGATCTGCTTTTTATTTCATCAACGGAACTGAGAGTGATGCTCTTTTTTGATGGATGTTGTTTTTTTAAGCTTTGTACTGTGCTGTAAAGTTTAAAAAAATGTGACAAGGATCCCCTGGATCTGAAATAAAGAAAGACTTGATTAGAATTGAACTAGCAGGCAGGCTCTGACAGCTGACACAGACGCATCTCATTCCTTGTGCGTGTGCCTAGAATCTATTAACTTCCATAATGGACGGTTTCTATCTCTTCCACTATTCCCATCACAGCAGTACGCCGTGAAATTAATTCTGTGCATTTAACATCTTCATTCGTTCGATTCGATGGAAACAGATGTATGAAAATCCTCATATAATTTCTAAAAAAAAATAAAAAAAAAATAGATAGGAGATGGTCGCAGGAGTTGTCTGGAGATGTATTTCATAGCGCGACACCTTTTGACGAAGGACCCGACTTCCGGTTTGCATTTCAAGACGCCTGTGGATGCACTTGTCTTCGCTACAAATACCAAGTCCAGTTTTTTATTCCATGTATTCATGGTGCTGGTTGTGTGCGTTTTCCCCACGTTTTAATTTCAACCACGGTCATGTTAGTTAGTTTTGAAAAAGGACATCGCTGTTAATCATGCACTACTACTGTAGCTAATTCCCTCGGATGAATTTCAATAACCATAAGCCTACCCGCCTACCAGGGAGGCAATCGTCTCCACACCGAAAATAAGAAAATAATTCAGTCCTACAGAGTTTACAGTGAGTTTACAGGTCACGAATGACAACATTTCTGTTAAACAAATCAGCTACACTGTAACCCCGTGATGTCAGTGCTTGTAGGCAGCCTTGGCGAACGCCTGACGAAATTTTGTTTGGTTTGTCAATGAGTGTTTCCCTTGCCTCTCCGTGTTGCATGCCCTTCACTCTCTGGATATCTGGGCTCTTATCATTTCCGAATCGCGGATTTTCACTTCGGGATTAAAGTCACCGCCTGCTGCCTCGCTCGCAGCTCGTGACATCTAAGACAAGACCGCGAGGGATTCGTTCGGGTGGCTCTCGTGCAGAGGACATCTGGACAACTTTGTGCACGAGATGGAATGCAGAGTGTTGTCGATCCAGAGTCACGTCGTGAGGGGGTACGTCGGGAACAAATCGGCTTCATTTCCACTACAGGTAAATAAACACATTTCGCCGACCAACTGTCACCGTGGTGCACATTTCCACCAGTGACAGGTTTAAAGGCAGTCCTCCTCGGGGTTTAACGGAGGTATCATGAGAACGTGAATTCGTGCAGGTAGGGTACTAAGCCGCTAACCAAAGGTCACATGGTAAACATATCCCCGTCTAACTCCCGTCTACAGATTGGACTCACGCGCTGGGTCTCAAGTCACCGAGTGTCATTTCCAATATATCTATTTAGCTTCATTGATTTGAGGCAGTGCGTTATGGTGTCTTCGTGAAACTGCTGGTCGTGTCGTGTCGTGTGTCCCCCTGTTGCAGTCCGTAACGGCACTTGCGTTCTTTATTAATATCTCCATTCAGTGTCATTTGGCCGTGGGCACATCTCCCTCTCTCTATGTGTGTGTGTTTCTTTGGAGTAAGCTTGGCGAGGTTAATGTGGGCTGTCTTTCTTGGCTGTCACCATCACTGTCGTGTGCACAGTGAACTTCGGCTATTGGCACCGCTGTCACCATCGTCACCATCACGATTCAAACCAAACCACCCTCATATCTCCATCCTCTGGAACAGTCGGGAGGGAAGATGTGTTGGCGTCAAAACGATGATCAGTTACATTTTCTGGCAGTATTTCATAGCGAATATAAAGTCGTGCCGAATGAAACATGCTAACATTAGATATGTCAGTGAGGGGCGGGAAGGATGATGTCGGTCTGTAGTGGAGACAGCATCCCTGTTGGGCTTAATTTGAACAGATCTAGTCGAGTCGAGTGCTTGCTTGCTTGCTGCATCCTTGACGATTTTTGAGCGCCTGTCTGTTCAGTCAGTTGCCCCCTCTGACGTCACGAGAGGAGGGTGCGATATTGTGCTTGCATCGTGACCCATTCTGCCTCGACATCATCATCATCACCAGCACCATCATCACCGTAGCATCAGCACCAGCACCAGCGTCGCTTAAACGGAACCAGTCCGTCATGTCATCCTGACGCCCACGGTGATGCGTGCACCTCACTCGGCGTTTCCAAGATGTTTAAACAACACGTATCATGTTTATGACTGGACTTGCTATGGGGATATCACGCACCGCTGGTTGAGCATGTGTAGGAATGTATGCTGTGTGAGGGGGTGGCAGATTTAACAAAAAAACTATTGTATGTAATGGCAATATAAAATATTCATATTTAGTGGTGGTTTCTTTACAATTACAAAGTGACAAGTGCCCAGAATGCGGAGCCTTAAGCATGTGTTCCAAGCAAAACATCTTTTGATTGCTACCTCCGTCACTCCAGATTCGAAAGAAAGATACAGTGCTTTGTCACCCTCTCACACACACACACACACACACACCATTCAAACACGGTCAGAGCTTGGACACACACAAGCACACACACGTGCTTCACACAAGCACACACACACCCTCATGCACGCACACATACACACACAGACACCTTCCCACATCCACGCGCGCGCACACAGACACACACACACACACACACACACACACACACACACACCGAGAGGAATTAAATTC
Organism: Engraulis encrasicolus; assembly: GCF_034702125.1. Classification (NCBI taxonomy): domain Eukaryota; kingdom Metazoa; phylum Chordata; class Actinopteri; order Clupeiformes; family Engraulidae; genus Engraulis; species Engraulis encrasicolus. Next base: position 56,419,627 of record NC_085868.1, on the reverse strand, counting down.
TTCATAATAGTAGTACAATAATGCTTTGCGATTAATGTGTCTGTCTTGTAATTCATACTTCATGCATCTTGTGAGAAAGCTCTTTTAACTCAACCCTACATTCAACATGGAGCACAACGTTTTGTTGGGCTCGAAGACACTGACCACTTACCAGGATCGTATTTAGCCAATGTGGCACAGCACTCCAAAGCACACACCGAAATTGCATTTATGCCTCACCCGTGGAACTGGCAACCTTTTATGCTACAAGTCTGACGCCCTAACCACTTATCCCCATAGATACGATAAATATTGCGCCCCTAAACTGGGACCTAAACTTGTGCCCCTTGCCACTGTTCCGCTGGTGCTTGATGGGTAATCTGACCATGGCACCTACTATTCAAGCGGTGTGTTGGGGTTTTCTTTTTAGGGTTTTATGGTGGTTTTTCCAGTAACAACAATGTCTCGCCACCTCATGAGGGTCAACAGAATATCTTATATCTTATATCTGCTCGTGTTGTACCTGCACCATAAATGTACTTCTAGTTTTCATTTTTGCCACCTCTGGTTCTGCGTCTGTTTGCCTCATGTTGTTCCCATGGCCAGAGGCCAGTCTGTGGCTCTCGTTTTACCGTAATGTAGAGTAGTAGAGTAGAGTAGACTTTTATTGTCACTATATAAATATAGTGAGATTATGTTTAGTAGCAACCCACAAATGCCCACAAAATACAAGATATATTAACAGTAAATAAATAATATATAAAAATCCATGTGCTTCTCACTGTATCGATAGTCCTGAAGTATTGAGGGGGGGGCAGGTGACGTATTGAGTTCAAAAGTCTAATGGCAGTAGGATAGAAACTGTCCTTCATTCTCGTAGTGCGGGCACGCAGAGTCCTAAAGCGCTTGCCAGATGGTAGCATGGTGAAGAGCCTGTGACCAGGGTGTGTGTGATCTTTAAGGATGTTTAATGTAGTGAATATTCCGCGTCTCCTATTGCGCAGGTGCTATGCTTTAATATTATGTGAAGGGTAAGTGAAAGCTCAGCTGGGAAACTCCAACTCCCATTGTCATTGTGACACAGCACTCCACAGCACACAGTTGCACACTGACTGCACACAAAGAAATTGCATTTATGACTCACAAGAGGGCAGCCCCCAATGGCGCCTGAAAGGGAGCAGTGCGGCAGGACAGTACCATGCTCAGGGCACCTCAATCATGGATGAGGATGGGGAGAGTACTGGTTAATTACTTCCCCCCACCAACCTGGCGGGTCGGGAGTTGAACTGGCAACCTTTGGGCTGTAAGTCTGACGCCCTAACTGCTTACCCATGACTGGCCATATGTAGTTAATGTTTCGCTTCTTCTGCCGTTGCAGGTTTTGGGCTTTGAGGTGGACTCCATCAACTCAGTACAGTTTTCAAACCACACAGGTAAGAACACACCACACACACACACACACACACACACACACACACACACACACACACACACACACACACACACACACACACACACACACACACACACACACACTCTCTCTCTGTCTCTGTCTCTCTGTCTCTCTCTGTCTCTCTCTGTCTCTCCCTCTCCCTCTCCCTCTCCCTCTCTCTCGTCTTGTCTCTCTCTCTCACACACACACACACACACACACACACACACACACACACACACACACACACACACACACACACACACACACACACACACACACACTGAAACTACACCGGTAAGAAAAGACATGAACTCTGTGACACTTACGAGGTCTCTGAGTCTTCTTAGCACATTTTAACTTCACAGCCGCATGTGGACATTGAGAGATAGATGGATCATGGATGAATGAATGAACAAACTTGTGAATGAATACAGCCATTAGGATAGATACACAGTTGATGAAGACGTATCTGAATGAATGAATGAATGAATGAATGAGTGAGTGAGTGAGGGTGAGTGAGTGAGTGAGTGAGTTCATGCATATTGCCAACATTAGGATGGATCTAACACACAATGGAGGAAGTCGTATCAAACGGAGAATTTTTATCTGGTCCCTGATGTAGTTTTAATGTTATGCAGCTTCACATGAAACATGACATATTTTGTAAAAGAATCTTAGAAAATACATTTGCAATACAATTAAGTTATATTCAGTGGATCTAGATAAGGTGGGGTCTGTTTTAAAGGTGGCTGCCTTCAATATAGGCCTAAAGTGCAGGGGGAAATCCTGGTTTGTGTTCATAATACGGCCCTCGGAGGACAAAGCAGAGCAGGACAACACTTAGCCATGCAGGGGTGGATTTCTCGAAACCAAAGTTGCTTACTACATTAGCTACCATGTTGTTTTCAATGCATTTTCCCATTGGCAACTACCGAAGATGCTAACAGGCTAGCAACTTCTCTTTTGAGAAACACATCCCAGCTTGCACAACAACAACAACACACAGACAAACAAGTCTAATATTCATATGCAGCATAGCATCCTGTAATGAGAACTGAAAAGATGTATGGAGAATCGGGATGAAAAGATGTATGGAGAATCGGGATGAAAAGATGTATGGAGAATCGGGATGAAAAGATGTATGGAGAATCGGGATGACTGGAAGCAACGATGGAAGACTCGTCTGGGGACGACCTAGAGCAGGGATGTCAAACTCAGGCCCAGGGGCCAAATTTGGCCCGCGAAGCCATTTTATTCGGCCTGTGAGATCATTTAAAATATCTATTACAGGTGGCCCACATACACCTTAATGTATAGCGTAACATGACTTGAACATGAAATTTGCTGTGTCACAGGATGTGCAGACACATTTGAACTAACAAATATGATGGGAAAGAGTGTGTGTGAAATTTAACTATGAATATGAAGTACATGTACACACAATTTTAGTCCATTTTTAAAAATAAATGTTGAGTTCGGCCCGCGACTTCGTTCCAGATTTTGATTTTGGCCCTCAGTCAATTTGAGTTTGACACCCCTGACCTAGAGAGATGGCATTCTATGCATATGGAAAAGTCAGTGTTTCCTTACCTAGAGAGATGGTATTCTATGTATATGGAAAAGTCAGTGTTTCCTTATCTAAGGTGTAAGGGGGTTAGTTGGCATCAGGGACACATGACATGACTATGGTCACTGGAAAGGTCCTTCTGTGCATTTCCATAAGAAATATGACATAACAACTCTAAAAGTACTGTACATTTTGGTGGTCAACTTGCATCAAGCAACTTACTCACAAATTACATCCACAACACAAAATCTTTATCTTTTCAGGGGATTTGGTCAAGGTGGTTTGTGTTTGTTGTCAAGGTAGAATATAGCCAACATTAGAATAGAGCCTACACACAATGTAGGAGACAGACGCCCGCTATGACGTTAACCTCACTGTTTAACGCCCGCTATGACGTTAACCTCACTGAATATAACCACGGTGGACTCTCTGCCTCTGTATCTGTAACCATGTGGAACACTGTGTGTGTGTGTGTGTGTGTGTGTGTGTGTGTGTGTGTGTGTGTGTGTGTGTGTGTGTGTGTGTGTGTGTGTGTGTGTGTGTGTGTCTGTGTCTGTGTCTGTGTGTGTGTGTACATGTTGTACTCTGTGTGTGTATGTGTAACTGCTGTTGGACTCGGTGTAAGGTGCTGTGCTTAGAACATTAACCCTCATTGGCCAAAAGTTCTAGAACATTAACCGCTGTTGGCCAAAGGTTCTAAGAAACCCCTCCAGGCCCAGAGGTTATGTAAACAACCCTGCTGACCCTCAGCACACGAGCTCCAGGTGGGCATAGCTAGTACGCTAGCTAGCTGCTGCCCCACAGCACAGTTTGGGCATTTAGTATGCTAGCTAAGTGCTGCCCCACAACACAGTTTGGGCATTTAGTATGTTAGCTAGCTGCTGCCCCACAACACAGTTTGGGCATTTAGTATGCTAGCTAGCTGCTGACCCACAACACAGTTTGGGCATTTAGTATGTTAGCTAGCTGCTGCCCCACAACACAGTTTGGGCATTTAGTATGCTAGCTAGCTGCTGCTCCACAGCACAGTCTGGGCATTTAGTACGCTAGCTAGCTGCTTTACAGTCTGGGCATTTAGTACGCTAGCTAGCTGCTTTACAGTTTGGGCATTTAGTATGCTAGCTAGCAGCTGTACAGTTTGGGCATTTAGTATGTTAGCTAGCTGCTGCCCCACAACACAGTTTGGGCATTTAGTATGCTAGCTAGCTGCTGACCCACAACACAGTTTGGGCATTTAGTATGCTAGCTAAGTGCTGCCCCACAGCACAGTTTGGGCATTTAGTACGCTAGCTAGCAATTATCCTTGTCTTTTCTGGTGTCCATGTCTCACTGGTAACATATTGCACATTACTTGTATCTGTTTTGCTTGTTAGTGTTGTCTTTTGATGGTGCTGCCTGCAACCTCCCTGTCTCTGAGGTGAATATCTCCTAACTGAAGTTAGCGTGCTACCTGCTGAGCCAGAGTACAGTGAGACATGTAATATATTAGCTGCTGAGCCAGAGTACAGTTAGACATTACATTGCATTACATTGCATTTGGCAGACGCTTTATAACCAAGGCGACTTTCAAAAGAGGAAATAATCAAGCCAACATCACAAGCAAAGTGGGCAGTCATGGGTGAGCGAGGGGCAGTCATGGGTGAGCGGTTGATGGGCGGGCGTCAGATTTGCATCCCAGAGGTTGCCGGTTCGACTCCCGACCCGCCAGGTTGGTGGGGGAAGTAATCAACCAGTGCTC
>NC_085868.1:56399908-56409908 GCF_034702125.1 Engraulis encrasicolus | reverse complement strand
ACAATGGACCATGTGCAGTTTCAAGGCTGATGAGTGTCAAGTTTCCTCCAGTATTTTTCACAGGGCAATGTATTCATCATTCTGTGAGTATGGACCAAAAGTGTAGTGCATTTGTAACTCAAATGTCCCCATGACATCAGTGGTCCATAACCATGTTTCACAGAATGGATGGTGTAACTTTCATCATAGGCTCTGTTGACTGTTCTCCAAATGGTACTGTTAATAGTGGCTGAAAAAAGTTCCATATTGATCTCATTTTTCCAAATGACTTTGTCACAGGCATTCTGATGCTTCTCACTATGCTATTTGGTGTGCAAAATAACATGTTTGCATTTTTGTAGTAATGGCTTTCTCCTGGCAACCCCCAACAGCCCATCTTTCCTCAAGTGCCTCTTTCTTGTACAGTTTAAAACATTTTTTCATGTTGTCCTATATTTCACCTGAAGTTATTATTTGATTGTCCTATGCCTCCTGAGCAATTTCTCTTGCAATGATCATTGCAATGCAATGATTCCCTTGCCCAATGGCTTGATTCCAACCAAACCCCTCATATTGCATTTCTGAATTGAAATTCCAACAGTGCCAACATGACAATATTTCGACACAGAAAGCCAAATCAACCCGTCATTAGCTTCAGAAAGAATAAAATGAAGGTTTTTGAGCGACCATCTCGCTCTCCTGATCTCAACATCATTGAGCCACTCAGGGAAAACCTCAAATGTGCAAGACACCCAAAGGTATTATAGGACACAACCATTCTGCCAGGAAGAATGTGCTGTTTTGTCATCTGAGAACATTAAGAGCCTTATCCACAACTACCACAAACAATTTAGAGCGGTCCTTGATGTTAAACAGGGTCATATTCAGCATCAGAAACTAGGGTATGTAAACTTTTGAACAGGGTCTTTTGGGTAGTTTGGGTTGTGATCATGCTTTTGAGAGAATAAACACAGAATATTGCTAATAAATATCTTCAGTCAGTCACTAGCAATGAGTGAAAAAAAGGGTTTTGTGTAATCCTTCATATTTTGTGAGAAATCACAGAGAAAGCGTATATTCTGCTGGGGTATGTAAACATATGAGCACCACTGTATCTCTGGTCTCATGCTTATGGGGAAAGGGGAATACTATCAGAGCAGGCTTAAAGGGACACTGTGTGAGATTTTTAGTTGTTTATTTCCAGAATTCATGCTACCCATTCACAAATGTTACCTTTTCATGAATACAGAGTAGAGTTTCAATGAGCAGCATAGTTGCAATACCTTTGGAAAGGGCAGGTGCTCTGTCGTCTGTTAACCATACTGTGTGTGTGTGTGTGTGTGTGTGTGTGTGTGTGTGTGTGTGTGTGTGTGTGTGTGTGTGTGTGTGTGTGTGTGTGTGTGTGTGTGTGTGTGTGTGTGTGTGTGTGTGTGTGTGTGTGTGTGCGTGCGTGCGCGTGCGTGCGCGTGCGTGCGTGCGTGTGCAGGTTATTCCCATTGGAAGGGCCAGGTGCTGACAGCAGATGAGCTCCACGTGCTTTATGAAGGAATCAAGCTCAACAATGTCAACCACTACGACTACGTACTCACAGGTGACACACACACACACACACACACACACACACACACACACACAACCACTACGACTACGTACTCACAGGTGACACACACACACACACACACACACACACACACACACACACACACACACACACACACACACACACACACACACACACACACACACACACACACACACAACCACTACGTCTACGTACGTACAACTGACACACACACCAGAGGTCAGGTGACCATTGTTACCATCAAGAAGTTTTTAATTTTTAGTCTTTTAGGATGATATTGCTGATGATATGATATTGCTCTAGAATTTATGTAATAGGCCTGACTCATAAACTATCAGAAGAGTTTTAAACTCACTTCTAAATCTCACTGATAGCCAGCGCAATGACCTAAGTGCTGGAGTGATATGATCCCTTTTTTGTTTGTGTTATAATACTCTAGCTGCTGCATTTTAGGTTAGTTACTCCTGCCTGAGTGACTTTTGCGGAAGGCCTATAAGTAGAGCATTGCAATTACAAATAAAACCATTTCTAGTCTCTCCAGATCCTGTTTAGATATAGTTTCTCCAAAGAATATACAAGACGCGACACTCAGGTCTTTTATGGGACAATATGGGGCGTTTTGAGTCCGTTTTGAGTGAAATCAGTCATTCTGGAATGAACAGGTATTCACGTACGCCACTCTGTTATGACCAGTAGCCATAGCAACGTTCTTTGGCCATAGGAAAGACCGCGGCTCTAATGCTAAAGTTAGCACAATATGGCTAGCTACTTTGGCAACTTTAGCCTTATAGATAATTATGTTCTGCACTGATTGATGGTATAAGATGGTATAAGCATTCATAACTGAAGAGTTTCCGATAGGTAAGTCCATGTAGTTTTACAGTATTATGTACAAATCCTGTACACATTCCCAATGCATTCCAATGTAAATTGTCCGATATTCATTCCAGAATGGCGGCCGCGGCCGAAAATCATAGACGCTAGACGCTCCCTCCTGACCTGTGTCTGTGGAATAAAGAGAGCTCTTCTCAGCTGAATCGCTATTTACAAGGAACAAGTCTCCTCTGAGTCCATCATACTGCCTGTCTCCTGTTTGCATTTGAAATTAAATGGTTCACAGTTCCCACTAAGTTGAGTATAAACTGCAGGAATGGTCTGTTGGTTTGGCACTTTACAGCCTCATTAGGATTAAGTGCTGTATGTGTAATATAGACATAGTCATTTAGTCTCAAATTAGCCACCTGCAGCTGCCATTCATCAGGGCAGGGATACAAAACAGTGGGCCCTTCTCAAAACCTAGGACAGTGTCCTTCCAAGTGTATCAGCCTAATTTCTCTCTCTCTCTCCTTCTCTCTCCTTCTCTCTCTCCTCCCATATCTCTCTCTCCTGTCTTCATTGCTCCTCTCCTCCTCAGGCTACACCAGAGACACCTCGTTTCTGGAGATGGTGGTGGACATCGTACAGGAGCTGAAGAGGGCCAATCCCAACCTCGTCTACGGTGTGTACACGCCTCCTACTCGCTCTGGCCTTAGTGTGTGTGCGTGTGTGTGCATGTGTGTGTGAGGAGGGCCAATCCCAACCTCGTCTACGGTGGGTACACGCCTCCTACTCTAGCCTTAGTGTGTGTGTGTGTGTGTGTGTGTGTGTGTGTGTGTGTGTGTGTGTGTGTGTGTGTGTGTGAAGAGGGCCAATCCTAACCTCGTCTACGGGGTGCAATTTGTCTGAAAACCAGAAGGGTTTCAGATTTTAATTGCTCACGCTACCCTTGACTTGTCAGTACCCGGTGATGCCACATTTTTCGATTCAGCCCTTTCCGAGATATGAGCTATTCTAATGGGGGCAGCGTTTGTTTACCTTAGGCCTTAATAGGCCTACTCCAAATATTTTCCCAAAAGGTACTGCTGTTTGCTAGTTGTCTGCTGATGTTTTATAACCTTTTGGATGTTTTTGGGAATAAATAAAAAATGTTTTTTTTTAAATGTCCCCATTACAATGACCAGGATCTCAGAAACGGCTGAAGAAGAAGAAAAAAAAATCTCAGGTACTGACAAGTACAGGGTAGTGTGAGCATTACAATTGCATGTTGAAATTGACTGAACTGGTCCTTTAAGTAGTTGAGTTTAATCTGATGTTATAATCTGCGCCAAGCGCATGTGTTGTGGCCAGAGTTCGAGATTGATTGTCAGATCTGTAAAGTGTGAGGTTTGACAGTTCCATTCCTGGCCTTCTTTAGCGTTGACATTCTAGAACATTATCATGTAAAGGAGAGGGAGCATATGATTCCAGAGCACAGAAACGGTCTAGAACATTAAACATACATTCCAGAATGTATGTCTGTAATCCTAAAAAGGTGAATTTGAGACACTACAACATGAAACTACTGTGTTGAGTTTTTGTAACTTTGTAACTTGCTTGGGTAGTAGCTCTGGGTTTATGTTTCTCGAAATCCTTGTGGCTAACTGGCTAACAACTACGTACGTATGCTTTCGAGAAACACAACCCTGTAGCAATGAGATGAATAAAGGCCCAGCAGAAGAGTTTGGGTGGTGTTAGATGGTGTGTGTGTGTTTGTTTTATTTAGCAGTGTGTGATCCTCACGTGTGTGTGTGTGTGTGTGTGTGTGTGTGCGCGCGTGTGCGTGTGTGTGTGTGTGTGTGCGCGCGCGCGTGTGTGCACGCGTGTGTGTGCGTGCGTGTGCGTGCGTGCGTGCGTGCGTGCGTGCGTGCGTGCGTGCGTGCGTGCGTGCGTGTGTGTGTGTGTGTGTGTGTGTGTGTGTGTTTTCTTCTCCAGTGTGTGATCCTGTTCTTGGAGATCACGGCTCCATGGTGAGTTTGGAATTTCTGCTGCTCAGTCGGAGCTCGACTTCTTATTATTGGCAAAAAACTGTGTGTGTGTGTGTGTGTGTGTGTGTGTGTGTGTGTGTGTGTGTGTGTGTGTGTGTGTGTGTGTGTGTGTGTGTGTGTGTGTGTGTGTGTGTGTGTGTGTGTGTGTGTGTGTGTGTGTGTGTGTGTGTGTGTGTGAAAGAGATCTTGATGCCTGTCATGTGATAAGGCAAGTGTGACTTTGACAGCAGTGAAGCTGCCTGATATACAGTGCCCTCCATTATTATTGGCACCCCTGGTTGAGATGTGTTTTTTAGCTTCCAATTATTATTATTTGTCTCTAAATAATATGGGACCTTAATGGAAAAAAAGAGAAAAATCCAACCTTCAATACAAGTGCATTTATTCAGTGGGGAAAAAATCCCACATAAAGAAATAATTATTTGACATCAAATAATGTGTGTCACAATTATTAGCACCCCTGTTGTTAATATTTTGTACAACCCCCTTTTGCCAACAAAACAGCACCTAATCTTCTCCTATAATGTTTCACAAGATGGGAAAAGACAGAAAGAGGGATCTTCAGCCATTCCTCTTTGCAGAATCTCTCTAAATCATCCAGAGACCTGGGTCCTCTCCTCTGTACTCTCCTCTTCAGCTCACCCCACAGGTTCTCAATGGGGTTGAGGTCTGGGGACTGAGATGGCCATGGGAGGAGCTTGATTTTGTGTCTGGTTAACCATTTCTGTGTAGATTTGGCCATATGTTTAGGGTCATTGTCTTGCTGAAAGACCCAGTGACGACCTGGTAACACTTTATAATAAGTACCCCTTTTTAGGCATTACTTAAGGGTTAGTTAAGCCTTATTTTACCATTAGTTAACCCTTAGTGAATCACGAGTTAATCATTATGTAAGTATTATTTCTCATTTCCTAACTATTATCTACTACCGTTAGTAAATGGTTAGTGTGTGCTGATATAACGGTTCGCTAAGCAAAGTTAAGCCTTAAATAAGCGTTATTTTAACAATATTTAACCCTTAGTAAATAACGAGTTAGTCGTTATGTATGTGTTATTCCTCATTTCTTAACTATTATCTACTACCATTAGTAAATGGTTAGTGTGTGCTGATGTAACGGTTCGCTAACTCCTTGATAATGCGTAAGCAATGCTTAACAAGTAATTTGTTAACGTTTTGGAAAGCATGGAAAGGTTTTCAATTTAAAAGTTCCCCAGATATGCGCAAGTAGTGAGTTGTAACTTCTTGTTAATGCATAAGCAATGCCTAACAAATCATTTGTTAACGTTTTGTAAAGCATGGAAAGGTTTTCACTTTAGATCAGTTCCCCAGATATACTTAAGTAATGAGTTGTAACTCCTTGATAATGCATAAGCAATGCTTATCAAGTCATTTGTTAATGTTTTGGAAAGCATGGAAAGGTTTTCACTTCAGAGAAGTTCCCCAGATATAGGTCTACTTAAGTAGGCCTAATGGGTTTTAAATCCTTGATAAAAGCATCAGCAATGCGTATGAAGTCATTTGCTAATGTTTTGGAAAGCATGGAAAGATTTTCACTGAAAAAGTTCCCCAGATATGCGTTAGTAATGCGTTGAAACTTCTCGATAATGCATAAGCAATGCTTATCAAGTCATTTGTTAACGTTTTGGAAAGCATGGAAATGTGTTCACTTTAGATCAGTTCCCCAAATATACTTAAGTAATGGGTTATAATTCCTTGATAATGCATAAGCAACGTTTATCAAGTCATTTGTTAATGTTTTGGAAAGCATGGAAAGATTTTCACAGAAAAAGTTCCCCAGATATGCGTTATTAATGCGTTGAAACTTCTTGATAATGCTTACGCAATGCTTATCAAGTCATTCGTTATTGTGTTGTAAAGCCATAACAGGTTTTCACTTTAGATCAGTTCCCCAGATATACTTAATTAATGAGTTGTAACTCCTTGATAATGCATAAGCAATGCTTATCAAGTCATTTGTTAATGTTTTGGAAAGCATGGTGAGATTTTCACTTAAAAAGTTCCCCAGATATGCGTTAGTAATGAGTTGTGACTTCTTGGTAATGCATAAGCAATGCTTATCAAGCCATTCGTTAATGTGTGGTAAAGCCATAACAGGTTTTCACTTTAGATCAGTTCCCCATATATAGTTAAGTAATGAGTTTTAACTCCTTGATAATGCATAAGCAATGCTTAAGAAGTCATTTGTTAACGTTTTGGAAAGCATGGAAAGGTTTTCACTTTAGATCAGTTCCCCAGATATACTTAAGTAATGGGTTATACATCCTTGATAGTGCATAAGCAATGCTTATCAAGTCATTTGTTAATGTTTTGGAAAGTATGGAAAGGTTTTCACTTAAAAAGTTCCCCAGATATGCGTTATTAATGCGTTGAAACTTCTTGGTAATGCATAAGCAATGCTTATCAAGTCATTCGTTAATGTGTTGTAAAGCCATAACAGGTTTTCACTTTAGATCAGTTCCCCAGATATACTTAAGTAATGGTTCGTAATTCCTTGATAATGCATAAGCAACGCTTAACAAGTCATTTGTTAACGTCCAGAAACATCCATGAGGGGCAGTCACATGAGCCTCAACTTAGGCCTAGGCCTACTGTTTGCCATGCTACCAGTCATCACACACTAACCATTACAAAAGGGTTAAATAAGACTTCACTGATGCTAAAGCAAGAGTTTACAAACCGTTACCATACATGCCTAATAGTAATTGTTAATGGTTAGGTGGTAGGAGACAACAAAGAGATAATGTTTTTTTCATAAATAAAGGTGGGTTATCAGACATTTTAATGATGGTTTACTAATGCTTATCAGAAAGTTAAATCACCATAGACAAATGATTAATTAACAGTATTTAATAATTTCACGGAAATACATAATGACTGACTCGTGATTCACTAAGGGTTAACTAATGCTTAATTTTGTTTAGCGAGTAGTTACATCAGCACACACTAACCATTTACTAATGGTATTAGTTAATGGTTAAGAAATGAGAAATAACACATAAATAACGACTTACTCGTGATTCACTGAGGGTTAATTAATGTTAAAAATAAGGCTTAACTAAGGTTTAACTTTGCTTAGCAAACCGTTACATCAGCACACACTAACCATTTACTAATGGTAGTAGATAATAGTTAAGAAATGAGAAATAATACTTACATAATGATTAACTTGTGATTCACTAAGGGTTAACTAATGGTAAAATAAGGCTTAACTAACCCTTAAGTAATGCCTAAAAAGGGGTACTTATTATAAAGTGTTACAGACGACCCATCTTCAGCTTTTTGGCAGAGGGCAACAGATTTTGATTTAAAATGTCCTGTTATTTCAAAGCATTCATGATGCCATGCACCCTAACAAGCTTCCCAGGGCCTTTGGAAGCGAAACAGCCCCACAGCATCACTGACCCACCCCCATACTTCACAGTGGGTATGAGGTGCTTTTCAGCATGCGCATCTTTCGTGGCACGCCAGACCCACTTAGAGTGTTTGTTGCCAAAAAGCTCAATCTTGGTCTCATCTGACCAAAGCACACGGTCCCAGTTGAAGCCCCAATACCGCTGGGCGAACTCCAGACGCTTGCGTTTATGATTGTGGGTGAGGAAAGGTTTTCTCCGTGCATGCCTCCCAAACAGCTTGTTGGCATGTAGACAGCGCCTGATGGTTGATTTGGAGACTTTGTGACCCCAGGATGCTACCATTTGTTGTAATTCTGTAACAGTGAGCTTTGGAGATATTTTGATTTCTCTTACCATCCTCCTCACTGTGCGTGGTGGCAAAATAAACTTGGGTCCTCGTCCAGGCTTGTTTACCACTGTTCCAGTTGTTTTGAACTTCTTAATTATTCCTCTCACAGTAGATATGGGCAGCTGCAGTTGAGTGGCAATCTTCTTGTAGCCTCTGCCTGACCTGTGAAGGTCGACGCACATCTGCCTCACTTGTATGCTGTGTTCCTTTGTCTTTCCCATGTTTAAGAGTGGATAAGAGAAATGGCCTCGGTGTCACGTCATAGTTATACCCCAGGGAAACAGGAAGTGATGAATTACTAATTAAATGTTCCTACATACTCTGGTAAACTTTGTAAACTACTATAGAAATGACAGAAATGCTTCAATTATATTTATTTCCTGGGAATTGTTAAGGGTGCCAATAATTGTGGAACAGGTGATTTAATGAAAAATAATTATTTTTTAGTCAGGGATTTTTTTTATTTTCCTACAATTCATTTGAGTTGAAGGCTACATTTTCCAAAAATTTTCAGTGTGACAGTATTCTTCTGCAATAATCACTGAATTTATTTTAAGGCTTTTAACAAATCTCAACCAGGGGTGCCAACAATTATGGAGGGCACTGTACATGTTGAGCCGTCCTCTTGTTTCTCTCTTCCCTCCCGTCCTCTGGGCTTCTCTCTTCCCTCCCGTCCTCTTGTTTCTCTCTTCCCTCCCGTCCTCTGGGCTTCTCTCTTCCCTCCCGTCCTCTACTTGTGCTTGTGACCTCCTGCTTTGCTGATGCCTCCTAGAAGAAAATAATAACGTTTCACTGCTGTAAGCCTTGACTCAACAACTTGTGGAGGACTTTTCCCCATTCAGCATTCCGATTACAAATGAGAAAATGACCTTTGCATTGGGCTTTTGCGAGATAGTGAATTAACCGTCTGTCATCAGGAGGCCACAAGCACAAGGGAGGACGGGAGTCAGGAAAGAAACCTGTGATTCATTACATACGAACAAGTTACACATTTAACTTTAGATTGGGTAAAAACATACGAAAATGTCAAACTTCCACCACTCCCACCAGGCATGAGGAGTTAAGGGGGAAATAGGATGGACTGTGGGCATCACAGTTAAGTGTTGGGGTCACCTCAGCATATCAGGTGGGCATGAGAGTTAAGTGGGCATCAGAGTTAAGGGGGCATCAGAGTTAAGTGGGCATCAGAGTTAAGGGGGCATCAGAGTTAAGTGTTGTGGTCACCTCAGTATATCCAGATAGTATGCCTCAAAGGACCTCAGAATACAGAATATTTATTGCAACATTATTGTGTGTGTGTGCGCGTGTATGTGTGTGTTCCAGTATGTTCCCCAGAACCTGCATCCTGTCTACAAGAACAAGGTGGTCCCTGTAGCCGACATCATCACCCCCAACCAGTTCGAGGCCGAGTGAGTAGCTGACTATTACCGCACAAATACACCTAGCGCGACAAGATAACGTTTCAGAACCCCTGATGTAATCTACGGCTCTGGACATGATGTCTATGTTTTCTTTCCATTGTCCTAACTCCCGTCTTCGACCAATTCTCCCCACTATCAACCACAACAATTTTGACTCTTCCCCATTCGAAATTCCAATATGCAAATGACCTTTTCAATTGGGATTTTTCGAGATATGGAATTGAACTTTTGCTGTCAGTGATATCTTGTGACGTCATGACAAGGCCACAGGCACTTGGGGAGGATGGGAGTTAGGATATTGGAAATAGCCCAGTGTGAAGGCTCCACTAGGCGTGATGTGACTATAATACTCTGATATACAGCTCCAGAGCCGTTCATAGAGAGAGTCTGGCCAACTCGAATCATGGACGCC
>NC_085868.1:56342927-56394808 GCF_034702125.1 Engraulis encrasicolus | reverse complement strand
TGGATGAACGCTTAAGCGTTAAAGTGATGATATTGCCTTACCTGAATTACTTTCGGTGGCAGACGAGGTAATCTAATTTTCCAAACACAAAAAATAATGGAATGGTCGCTAAAACAGTCAGGGAGGACACCAGAGTTAGCAATTCTGTTAGGGTGGGTGACCAGAATCCAGTCAAGGAGAGACTTGGAGCTCCCAGCTATTCTTGTGGGCTCTTTTATTAATTGAGTGAGATTTAGGCTTTCAAACTGAGTCCTCTCCTTTAATGAAGATCTGTCAAGCCAATTACTGTTAAAGTCACCCAGGACCATCATTTCATCAGAGCAGTTTAAAGAATTAATAGTAGTGAGAATATTAACTGTTGAGTCTGATGGAGAGTTAGGGGGTCTATAGATGTTACCAATAATTAACCGCTTGTTCCGATGTAAACTTACTTTAACAAAGAGACATTCAAAGTTCAAAGGTCCGACACTTGGAGCAATAAGTTCAGAAGACAGACTGGAGGAGATATAGGTGGCTACACCTCCCCCACGACTACCCCTGTCTTCTCTATATAAAATATAACCATCAAGACTTATTTCAGCATCCCCTATACTACTATTTAACCATGTTTCAGAAAGAGTAATTATGGCAGGTTTATTATAAACAAGCCATGCTCGAAGCAAATCAATTTTACGAGGTAGACTCCTGATGTTTAAATGGATAACAAATAAACCTTTACCCATGGTCATTCCAAAGACAAGAAGAGATGGAAGAGAGGGGTAGGATGGAAGAGCAACACACACACTCACTCGCACATTCACACACACAAACAGGCACAGGCTGACAGAGCAGAGACATTCCTTACATTACATTTCCAGTCAGTCAAATCCACATTTACAATCTGTTAAAATGCAATAAAGGTAGAACAATGACGACTAGCATGTGTGCTTTTGTTCTAGACTCAAGACGAAGCTGTTCTCAGATGCTTTCCCCTAACTTCTAAAATTATACGTTTTCATTTCATTTCACTGTGTGTGTGTGTGTGTGTGTGTGTGAGAGAGAGAGAGAGAAAGTCAGAAGGGAAAGTTTGGTAAAACTTATCATAGAGAAATATTTGCGTATTATTGAGGGCGATCCACACGTTTCATCAGAGCTCCAGACGCGTCAGCAATATTTCTGGGTCTTTTGGTCTCAGAAAAAGATTTACCCAAACGAAGCATGTCAGACTTTTTTTATCTTTTGTACCTGATCCTTGTACTTGATACTTATCACAATTGTGTACATTGTAATGGCACACTGAAGCTGAAGTCCATCATTACCTCCGCCTCCGGAGTTTTCAGTCGCGTTGGTTTGTCTGTCCGTCTATCTGTCTGTTTGTTTGTTTGTCTGTCTGTCAGCAGCATAACTCAAAAACTAATCAAAGGAATTCAACAAAACTTTGTGCGTTTGTTGATAATGACCCAAGGAACAAGTGATTAAATTCTGGTGGTGATCCGGAACCGGAACCAGGACTTTTCAAAAGATTCTTCACCATCTAGACGCCTCCTAGTGACCAGAAATTGAATTGCGGTAACACCAGAAAAACAAGGCAGAAAGACTTTGGGTGTAACAGTCAAATGTATCAAGCAGCTTCCTTGGCGGAGGTCTGCGCTCACTGAGTGCTTCTAGTTCATCTTGAGACGGGTTGGACGTCGTGTAGATTTACCAGTTCTACCATAAGACCAGGATATGGATCCTATTGTATGTTAATATCCAATGGGCTTGTGGTTGGTGTTGACACAAACACAGTTCTCTTAGAGTAGCAGCCAGGAAGAGTTCTGGCACCTGTAAAGGTGATTAGGACTAGGAGGCAAGAGGAGACAGGAGGAGACAGGAGGAGACAGGAGGAGACAGACGAGCCGTCACGGGGAAATGAGAAGTGAGTGACCCAGCGGATTTTACACACAAGCTAAAGATGAAACCTCTCAGACGTGAGTGAGTCACACTTCAGCAGAATAATGATGTGATTTAACAAGTTCCTTGAATTCTGTTTTATGCTTATGCCCCCCCCCTTTCATTAAACCTGTAGAAAACACTGTTTTACTTTTGATTTAATTCAGGGCTGGGACTCGATTAGAATTTTTAATCGAATTAGTCTATAGGCTTTGAAATTAGTTAATCAAATTAATCGTATTTTAATCACATTTAAATATCTGACTTGTAAACAGTGAAAAGTATTTTTTTTTCACATGGATTTTGAATAATGACAATAAATAAGCTTAATCTAAAAATATTGTTCATTTTTAAAAGAAGAGTGAACTCTTCTCAATTTCAGCAGACTGTTCACCATGAGGCGAAATGCTGCCCTCCACACTGGTCTAATCCAGAACTATGTAACTATATTATAGTGCGATTAAAATGAGTTTTTTTTTTTAATCACGTTAATTTTTGTGTGACTAATTAATCGAAATTAATGCATTAATGTCTCAGCCCTAATTTAATTTTTCATTACCACCCAACATTTAAGTTTTCTTTTGTAAAGTTGATGATAATGATATTATGATGATGAGATATACGTATGACGATAATAGTACACTATATAGTTTTTAACCCTCCTGTTATCCTTGAGGTCTATTTGACCCCAATCAATGTTTAACGTCTGAAAATTACGTTAAGTACATAGTTCTTTTGCTTCATATTTGATGACTTTTCCTAAATAGATGGGGTAAATGTGACGAAAAGGAAATTTCCACAAAAATGTTTTTCTTAAATGCTTTTTGGGTACATCCGTGTTCCTTGGGGTCAATTTGAACCCACATTGTGTTATGGTGTATAAAACATTAATATGTTTTTATTTATTTTTTATTTTTTTTAGAACATTTTGCTCTATTTAGGGCCCTGAATAGTAACAATTCTAATGATGTGGGCAAAGGCCAAAACTAATTAAAGGGTGATGGTTGCTACTACAGCAATAGAATGTTGACACAATCCACCAACTGCATCCTATTATATTATATAAGCACTTATGGCACCACAAGGTAGGCCTATCAAAATTTGCACAATCTATTGTCGCATTGTGCATTAACTGATCATTTGGGCTGCCTCTTGTAACCATCCACACAACTATGGCAGATGAATAGGCTATTGTGACTCCAATCACGAAAAAAAACTTGGATGACAGTGCACCGGGGTGACAAGACAGCTTTGGTTCAAAAACAAACACAGTACCATGCTATGAATCATTTTCACAGAGGGAATGTCAGCAAGTGCCCTAAAGGCTCAACATGTACAGAATGCATGAGATCCACAGGAGGCCACCTCACCTGTCAGATGTTAATCATCAGGCAAAGGTCATAGGAACAACATACCATAAAATAAGTCGCAAAATCACCTCAGGCCAAGTATGTGGGAGGAACATACCGCATAAGTGGCATGTGTTCTGTACACGCTATTCTATAGTTTTAATTAAGGGTTACTGTATTTCAGGAGACTGACTAATAAGGCCATGAATGAAGAGAAACCAGTTCCTGGAGAGAGACTGTTTTGACCCTCATGGCAAATGAGAGAAAGGAGTAGTACTTCATCCAATATACACAACCAAACAACATTTTTAGAACTGTACACTTTCCCAACTATACTTTTTACTGACAATTTCAGTTCTATTTCAAATTCAGTGAATTACATGTGCCATTGACCTCTGAAAAAGTAGAGTAGATAGAAGTAGTATCATTTATTAATCCTGATGGAAATTAAGGTGTCCAGTCCAGCATATATACATAAATACAGAAAAAAACACAGACATTACACACATCATTGCACATACTGTACAGTATATTCACCATACAGAGCACACACTTACATTTAACCAAAGTCAGATCTCTCTCTCTCTCTCTCTCTCTCTCTCTCTCTCTCTCTCTCTCTCTCTCTCTCTCTCTCTCTCTCTCTCTCTCTCTCTCTCTCTCTCTCTCTCTCTCTCTCTCTCTAACAAAATGAGCAATTGAAAAAAAATTGTCAGCATGGAAAGAATTCATGGACAATACATTACACCATATACACCCAAACCTGTTCCATGGGAGCTACATAAACCTTTTCTTCATTATGTGCATACTACTTCAAGCATAGTTGAAATCCTATGATGTTCCTATGATCCAATGATATTCTATGATATTCCAAAAGATCTTTTGATTGACAATGTATCTCTGCTGGTACCAAACTAATACGCGTATGTTATACAGTCCTAAACATTCAAGCAAAGCTAATTTTGAATAGCCTATACAACTCTTTCTGTATGTTTGGGAATATGTTTATTTCTTCTGGGGTCAAAATTACCCTTAGGATAACTAGCCTTGATAAACAAATTTGTTTTTCTTTTCAAATGCTATAAATAACAGAAATCTAGATTTAGGGAGTAGCCTATGTGAAGCAACTGAAATTCCAATTATATCTGTTAACCTGTTTTTGATGAATCACAGACATTTTATTGCTATTTTGCACATTTTCGTCTAGTCATGGTTAGTGTTTTGGTGTGTGTGGGGGTGCTAGGAGATATTTAAAGGACTTTTATGTCAGCAACAGAGCAACATTAAATATCTGTGACATAAACATGTGTCAGAGTTTTGGTGTCTACTGATTATGAAGACATTTTAATGGTTGGGGTAAAATTGACCCTAAGGATCACGGATGTTACCTAAATCTGAGGGTAACAGGAGGGTTAATTGATTGATGGGTTGATTATTGTTTTAGTGCTCGCCAGTGGTGCGGTCATCTCGTCACTGCTTCTGTTGTATGTTGTGGTAAGAGAACACACACACACACACACACACACACACCACGTGTAATATTAAACCATAGATGCTTTTTTACTGAAACACACACATACAGGTATGGACCATGTTGTTCACGAAGGCCCATGACGCACATGCGGGCTGTCTAAGTATAATGCTGTAGACTCCCATGAAGCTGCTAGCTGTAACACACACACACACACACGCACACGCACACACACGCACACACACACACACATGCGGGCTGTCTAAGTATAATGCTGTAGACCCCCATGAAGCTGCTCGCTGTAACGCCCTGCCTATGGCAGATATCTAGTATATCACAGATTATTATATATCACACCTTTCCATTATGGGTATCACCTAAAAACACTTCACTCACTCACAAAATCTTGAAATAAGTTGCATTTAAAAGACCTTCCCCCAACATTAGGATGTATTCATTCAACTCTAACATACCGGTACCCACATTTCTAATTTAAAACTCTCAAATCTCATCAGTCTGAATGCTGTGTCCATGTCACTCCAGGCGTCTGAACAAACACCCCCTTACCCTCATCATAAGCCTCCCAACGCCCCCTTACCCTCATGATAAACCTCCCAACGCCCCCTTGCCCTCATGAAAAACCTCCCAACCAGAGTCGGCTCCAGTGCACATCTCTTGGGGGGGCGTAGGTAAACAACAGGGGGGCACTGCCATTTACCAAGTTCGAGTCAAGTTCACCACATAGAACTGGCGGCAGTCACGTTTAGTTCTACCTACTGCATAGGCTGATCGCGCTACTACTACTGTGGAAAACACTTCCTCCTCCCTACCAATACACCAATATGTCTGTAAGCAAGACTGTTTAGTGCAAGGTGGACACCACATTCAGTGCAGACGCGATATGTGTCCAGGATTATACTGTATTTTTATAGGCCGTCAAGATACAACAAGCCAATTCACAGCAGTGAAGGATATTGAAATTGAACAGTCACAATGCAATGGTTTTAAAAGTGTTATATATATTTTTTGTCCTGTGTTGGGTGCTGGGGCACCAGTGGCTACTAGGGGGGCACTGCCTACAAATGCCCCCCCATAGCGCCGACACTGCTCTCAACGCCCCCTTGCCCTCATGATAAGCCTCCCAACGCCCCCTTACCCTCATGATAAACCTCCCAACGCCCCCTTGCCCTCATGAAAAACCTCCCAACGCCCCCTTGCCCCCATGATAAGCCTCTCAACGCCCCCTTGCCCTCATGAAAAACCTCCCAACGCCCCCTTGCCCTCATGAAAAACCTCCCAACGCCCCCTTGCCCTCATGAAAAACCTCCCAACGCCCCCTTGCCCCCATGATAAGCCTCTCAACGCCCCCTTGGTGCCACTCCTGTCTGCTAAGAACAGAATAATGAGGCAACAATTGGCACAGGGAATTTGACAAGTAGGTAACTGAACCTGTTCCAGACTGAGAGGTTTGTTTGTTTGAGTTTGTTTAGGAAGTTGTGTTGAAGGATGACATGACACGACACGCACCGCGTGAGCACTCGAATCATAGAGGTAGAAAATAACACTGGAGGTGACCCCGCCCTCCTTTTAACGGCAATCTGTAGCGGCCATTATATGTAGGTAGATCAGAGAAATGGAAATTAACAGAGAACGAGGCTCACCTCTGTCAAAAATGGCTGAATCATGTGAAATTGTCCATCAACACACTATACAAGGACAATAGTTGAAGTGTGTTGCTAACTATGTTCATAAAAGATATTATTTGGTTTTTTTTATCGACTCATATGATTTAAGTAGATATTTAGCCTGACATTTCAAATCTGGTCTTTGATAAATGTGTTACTTCATATTCACACAGTTTTAGTCAATTTTTTGACAGGGGTGGGCATATTCTCCATTGACTTGCATTGCCTGAAGGTACCTACACTACCTACGGAAGTTGGGAAGCTCCATCTGCCATTTCCCAGTGCTGTCGCAAATTGCTGTGTCCTCTCTAGTGTTATTTTCTACCTCTATGACTCGAATGCTGAGCTCTAAGTTTTATTCATTAGTCAAGTCAACGTTGCCCCCTACTGGGCATAACAGGACATAGCTGGAGAGCTATATCTATCTCTCCCTATAGGTGCATTCCAATATGCATACTGGTCCGAGTCTCGCCTTCTTTTCTTTTCATTTTTAACACAGTGGAACACATCACATCATTGTCATCTTTTTATTATATTATTATTATTATTATTATTATTATTATTATTATTATTATTATTATTATTATTATTATTATTATTATTATTTCCAAGTATTATGTTCCAAGTGGGTCTTGAAATAATTTTCTAAAAATCAAAATAATATTTCTGAGTGTGTTGCTTGTTGACTATATATTTCAGTTTTATTCTTTATTGGGCCAGAGGTGGGTCCTGAACATTTGTGAAAATTTCAACTGGGCCCCAATGTGGAAAAGGTTGGGAACGCCTGGGTTAGGGGTCTGTTCAAAATACTGTATCGGTATCTGGATACGGTATCGTGGCCCTCTTCACGATACACATATCGATGAGAATATCTGTATCGGGATACGTATCGCGGGGCTCGTCAATACTGAGGTATCAGTAGGCCTATTGATATTGTATGTGCAACAAACAATTAGTTTATCAAGTTGCTGAAACTTCATCTGACAGTTGCTCCTTGTTACACAGTAGCTCAACGGCTTTGTGAAGGCCATATTTTACATTAAAAGAAATGATTATACAAATGTTTTTCTTCTTAAAAATGTAAAGACAGAATAAAAATGTAGAAAGCCTAAAATATTGGGATATGTATTGCCGTGAAGACCATGTATCGGGATACACATGAATTGCAATATGTAGCGTATCGTATGGTGGCCCCTGTATCGGGATGTGTTGCCAACACCCAGCCCTAATACTGATGGGGAGAGCCTTCGTGATGTGCTGCCAATACCCATCGCAATCTATATGATGTTCATGGGTAGAACATTCGGCTAGAGGTGACACAATTTGCGACAGCCCTGGGAAACGACACATGCAGCCTCCATCTTGTTTAGGTAGTGTAGGTACCTCCAGTCAATGCAAGTCAATGGAGAACACGCACACCTCTGTCAAACAATGGACTAAAACTATGTGAATATGAAGTAACACATTAATGAAAGACCAAATTTGAAATGTCAGGCTAAATATCTACTTAAATCATATAGCCTACGATGATAAAATACATTTATAAATCAAATTATATTAATTATGCAGATATTTAGCACACTTCAACTATTGTCCTTGTATAGTGTGTTGACGGACATTTTGACATTATTAAGCCATGTTTTGACAGAGGTGAGCCCCCTTCGCCATTCATTTCCATTTCTCAGGTCTACCTCCAAATAATGGCCGCCACGGATTGCCATGAAAAGGGGGGCGGGGTCACCTCTAGTCTAATGTTCTACCTTTATCTACAGTATGTGACATTCACACGAAAATTCCTGGATGTTCAACTTAGTGAATTGCTTTAATCTATTTCCCAGTCAGCTATGTGTATCAATAAAGAGTTACCCCATACTCTGGATAAAGAACAGGAGAAGACATTTTTTTGTGGTACTAGATGGAGCAAGTAGAAGGAAATTGTTGAAGGATAACTTCTGCCAATTTCAACATGCAGTTGTAGTGCTCACAATACCGTGCACTGTCAGTACTTGAGATTTATTTTTTTCCTTCAGCCTTTTCCGAGATCCTGGTCTTTGTAATGGGGGCAGGTGTTTGTTTACATTTCAAAAAACATCTTTATTTTATTCCCAATAACATCCAAAAGGTCATGCAACATCAGCAGACAACTAGCAAACAGTGATAACTTTAGGGAAAATATTTGGAGTAGGCCTTAATTAAGATATTTAAAAAATGTACACAAAGTCTGCCCCCATTAGAATAGCTCAGATCTCGGAAAGCCAAAAAATGCAGCATCACGGAGTACTGACAAGTCAAGGGTAGCGTGAGCAATACAACAGCATATTGAAATTGGCAGAACTGGTCCTTTAAGTTGTTGAAGTCTATTTTCTTTCCAGGTGCTATGGACATACTATTCCGGAGAGGCGCGAGGTGTTGTGCATCCTCCCAGCCCTCGCACGCAGCACCTGAACAGAACGCAGCGGCCCGCTAGTTCACCTCAAGCGCCCCCTGGTGTCAGCGCGGAGGAGTGGCAGAAGGTATGAGCTTCTCGAAAGCATTGTTGCTAACCAGTTAGCAACCTACTAGGTTGCCAATGGAAAATTGCATTGCACCCAAGTAAGTTGCTAACTTTGTCGAGAAACGCACAATGCTTAGCTACCGGAGAAACACTCTTTTCTATATTACTGTTCGACCAAAGGAGAAAAAATAACACACACACACACACACACACACACACACACACACACACACACACACACACACACACACACACACACAAATACACACACACACCTACATGGAGTGGATGCTTCATTCAGGAATATTCAAGGCAAGACTAATTTCTGTGCAAACGGACAATTAAAGGGACACTCCACCCATTTTGCATTAGGCTTTCCATTGCTAGACACCCAGTCATACTTTTGAATGGTCTTGCAAAAATCTCTCAATTCCCCCTGAGATAGGAGAAATCCGCATTCATCTCTTAACACTTCCTATGTCAATGATGTAAAAATGGTCATTTTGCATCATCGACATAGGACGTGTAAGAGAGGTGGATTTCTGTTGAGACTACAAGCCTTTTTCCCACCTTTTCAACCCCGCCCATAGGGGGTTGGAGCCAGGCGCGGAGTGGCCGTCGGGAGATCGGGGACTTGTCCCGGTGGGCCGCGGCCGTGAAATGTAATAATGCGGCCGCACTGCGTTCCCAACCGGCCCTGAAGTTTAGAGATGGTACTTGTAAGCACTGACTTCCCACTTTCCACTTCCCTGTTCAGGAATTAAGCTGACTAGCCAGTATTTATACCGTATACCAGACGGCAATACCTCACTGACGGTGTCAAACAGTAAATTGGCCACACCCCTTCTCTACTGATAATTTTCATACACCGTAGATCGCGGAAGTTTACAAGATCTTAGTAACACAGTTTCGTTTTCAGTATTTGAAGAACCTGTGATATGTATATTGGTTACCAAAGGATGGAAATATGAATAAATTATTATTTATTTTCCGATTTCCACACGACTGTTACAGTTTACAGTCTTTCCAGTCCTGATTCACTTGCTCTGTGGTTATTGACTTGGGTTACGAACAGACTCCACCAAGTGGTAAGGAAGATAACTGCACCTAACAGAAGCAAGATAACTGCACCTAACAGAAGCAATGGGTTTTGTTTTGATTTGTTAGACCTACCAGTAGGCTATATCTCTTTATAGTCGAAATAATATTATTATCATGCATATATTTATATGTGGTACATTTAGGATGTAGCCTATGTCTGAAGAAATGGAACAAAATAATTACCACACAAGATTCTGATGTGACCAGTGCTGGGTGTGTAGGCTAATAAGCTGTGGATTAAAGTAGAGTGATTGCAAGAAACAAAGACATTTGCTGCGAGAAGACAGCGTTTTAAGGTAGGCCTACACCGTTTGGTTATACATTTTGTTGACTTATGGTTGTGGTTTGAAGTAGCTAAGTTTGGCTTATTTGCTGCATGGTGGGTTTATTGCACAATGTAGACAGACTTTTTGTAAGCTATAGGCTACTATACCATATTTTGTAAGCCTACTCTTCTAAAAATCCCCACACCCAAAACTTTGTGCCCATGCTCATCCTGTCTTCCTTAAACGATATTTCAATTTCAAACTGTCAAAATGACAGTGGAGTGCACATTTGCATGGAACAGTAGCGTGATGTAGCCTAACCTAGGCCTATGAATGCTTTGGACTGTGATGATGGCTCCAGTGGTGTAGGCCTAGTCTACTTTTTGAAGTGGGTATACTGTATATTTGAGCATTTTTTGATGTGTGTATAGTCTACTGTATATATTTGTGCTATTGTAAATAATGGATCAATCAATTTTAAGTGGGTATACTGTAATCCCTGAAATTTTGAAATGGGTGCGTATACCTGCGTTTTACGTAGACTATACCACTGGCTGTGCATTTCATCAAGGTGTAGGCTACAATTCTCCACTTCAGGTTGATATTTTGACAACACTAATGTCCACATGTAGTACGACTGCAGATTTCGTGGCTTTTGTCTTTTTGGTTAGGAAACCATGTNCGCTTTGTTTTTTGTTTTTTTTAAAGAGGGCCGCCAAGGGGAAAATTCTCCCGGTGGGAAAAGGTGGGCCACTCCGCCCCTGGTTGGAGCTAATGCTCTAACAGACCTATCACAGATCAGTGTCCCAGTGCTTTTGAAATCACTGGCATTGAGGCTTCAGTAGCAGTGTTGCCAGATTGGGCTGTTTCCCACCGAATTGGGCTGCTTGGGATGGCCGTCTGCGGGTAAAAATGGCATTTTGCAGGAAAACTTGCCCAATCTTTCCCATAGACATCAATAGAATTGGGCTAGATTTAGTGCTTCCAGGCGGGTTTTGAGCATTTTTTGGGCTGGAAGACATCAGACTCATCTGGCAACCCTGCTTGCAGGTGCATCACAATGGGACAGACATCACTGGAAAGGAGAAGTTGGAGCACACTGCAGCTTAGTTTTCAAGACTTTATTTTGTGCACACACCCAAACAACGTTTCTGTGTTGCTACACCTTCATCAGAGTCAAATGATAGCAAGAGAGAGACACACATTTGAACACAGGTGATCCCACTTGGTTTGGCTAAAGTGGTTTCATCTCATTGCAGGTAATTGACCCCACCCCCCAACACCAGGACGAGATTGTAGACAATTAAACAGAGGCTTCGTAGAAAGGCATTTTGGATTCATACTCTAAATTCAGTGGAGCCTCAGGGCATACATGAGGAACTCAATATGTCTTGCTTTCTGTAACAAATTGCTCCAGCATCGCGGCTGTGGTCTTGTAATAATTGTAGCTGTGGTTTTATTGACAATGTTCTTTGTGTATTTTTCACTTTTATGTTTTGTTTTGGGAAGTTGGCAAGCTGTTTAATTGTCTACAATCTTGTCCTGGTGTTGGGGGGTGGGGTCAATTACCTGCAATGAGATGAGATCAATTTTAGCCAAACTAAGTGGGATCACCTGTGAATGTCAAGTCGTGAAATGTGTGTCTCTGTCTTGCTATGATTTGATTCTGATGAAGGTGTAGCAACACCGAAACGTTGGTCGCGTGTGTGCACAAAATAAAGTCTTGAAAACTAAGCTGCAGTGTGCTCCAGCTTCTCCTTTCCAGTGATGTCTGTCCCATTTGTGATGCACCTGCAAGCAGGGTTGCCAGATGAGTCTGATGTCTTCCAACCCAAAAAATGCTCAAAACCCGCCCAATTCTGTTGATTTCTATGGCCCGATTCGAAACGGGGAAGGCAGCTGTCCTTCCAGTGAGCTAACTGGACATCGAGTCATGAAGTGTGGATCGAAACGAAAAATTGCTTTATTTCCTCTCTCGGCAGTTGACTGCATTTGTGGGCGTAACGAGGATATTTCAAGGATACATCAGATGCTGACTTCGCTTCCTTGGTACCCAACATGCTGTGCGCCACCTCCCTCTCAACCGGAAACCTGAAAAACAAACATGGCTACTACCCAAGCTACTACCTTATCATACTCTTTATTCTGACAGTTATGTATGTAGATATTGAAAATCGAATGCATAAATCAACATTGTAGTATCTAAATATGCTGTCGCTAGATCTATTTATAGCCTATTTTACGATTCCGCCGTCTGACGATCATTCACCGTTCAAATAGCATGCGTAAGCTAAGCGCTAACGTGATGAACGTAACTCCCCCCATAGAATCGCAAGAATCGCCGTAACATCAAATGCGCAAGACGGCGCACTCGTTAGTGCCGTTCGTAACGGCTGCCTCATCAGCTGACTTCGCCTCTCTGATCAGTGACCTGTTTATGTAGGAGGAGAGTCATCGAGTCACTGCCTCCCGTTTCGAATTCAGCCTAAGACTAAATTTTTTTCTGCTAAATGCCATTTTTACCCGCACACGGACATTCTAAGCAGCCCAATTGAGTGGTAAACAGCCCAATCTGGCAACACTGCCTGCAAGCTGAGTGAGGGATGATGCAGAGTCCCAAATAGGGTGTGGCCTGTGGAACTTGAGCATTGCAGTGCATTATGGGGATTGTTGTCACAAATCCACAAGTACTAAAAAGTCATTTTCTGAATTTTCTCGGCCAAGAAGGCACCAAATTAGAAATTTATGCTACTATTCTACTATATATATGACCCACTTTCAATACAATATTCATGTCTCCACCGGTGGAATGCCCCTTTAAGTTTTAGAGGGGAAACCCATATTGTTTTTACATTGGGCCCTTGATCTCACATTGTAACCTCATGCTCTATGTTGTGTGTGATTTGGAGCTCTGCTTAAGGCGAGACACGGCAGGTGAAATATCGAATTTTTCATGCCCTGGTCAAATTTGAGATTTTGGGCTAATTTGCATCTTTAACTTGTTATCTTTCATACTACCATAGAGAAAACGTTAAATAAGCTATAACATCCATGAACCTACTCCACAGTTTGTGTGATTTTTAATCGGGCAGTTTCTGAGGTCTGTTACGGACTATACTAACACATTGGTATATCCAAATTAGAATGTTTTTAATAAGATATGGCTAAACTACAACAGTTAAATATAAAAAATGCACTTAATGCTACATCCAAAGTATTTTCAACATGAGTAATATATAAATATGAGGAATCAACTGGTAAAGTTTCAATAGTCATGTCTACGTTCATTATGTTAGGCCTCTGCGCCTTAGTATCATGATCCGTCATTGAGTAGCCTAAAAGGTCAAGAAACCTCTGTAGGAGCTAGAAGAGGGTCTGACATATTGTGCTTGGCATGGACATGTAGACTACACTTTTATTGTAATGAATTATGCTGTGTTAAGTTGTTGATGATGATGTAATCCACTTTTTTGCCATACAAATCTTTGAAGGCCATTTTCTCAAAATGTGTTTTTTTCTCCCGCTCTGTGCGACGAATCTCCACTTTCCTTCAGCCAATCTGTTCCATACTTTACAGTCTTATTCCAAGCAATGTTGTTAACGGTTTTGCAGAGGGATTTGTTGATATGTCATCCATGGCCTGTTTTATTTGATATTATATGCATAAAAATAGGCGAAAATCACATTTTTTTAGGTTATTAGCAGTATTTTCTCTTTTTCTGGATAACAAAAGCAGATAGCCATAATTCCCTCTGTATATATTTTTGTATGTCCAATATTGATAAAATAAAAAAGGAATTTTGAGGCTGGCATTTTCAGGTGGTCAGATCCGTTGCATCAAAAATGATGCAAATTAGCACATATTTAACTAGAATGGGCACTTGGTAGAGCGCAAACCTTCGCCTACGCCACTTATTTTTCTACCGAGTGCCCATTCTAGTTCTGGCCATCTTCAGAGTGTGGGGCATAACATTCTCCAAATTTTGGTGTTAGTTTCATTTAAATCGGACCGGAATATCGTAATATTACATATTTGGCCCAGTCTTGACCTCGTATTCAATTCCGCATGCACACGTTGTTCTGGCATATAGTGCTTGGCCAAGAAAAACGTTTTTGACCTTTTCGTGACCTTGACCTTTGACCCAATCACTCCCAAAAAGTAATCAATTGTTCCTTGGGTCATGACCAATCATCTCAATAAATTTCATAAAAAAACGGTCGAATGTACGTTTTTGAGCTTTTCGTGACCTTGATCTTGACCTTTGACCCAATCACTCCCAAAAAGTAATCGATTGTCCCTTGGGTCATGACCAATCATCCCAGTAAATTTCATATAAATCGGCTCAATTTACGTTTTTGACCTTTTCATGACCTTGACCTTGACGTTTGATCTTTGACCCAATCACTCCCAAAAAGTAAGTGATTGTTCCTTGGGTCATGACCAATCATCCTAGTAAATTTCATAAAAATCGGCTCAATTTACGTTTTTGACCTTGACCTTGACCTTTGACCTTTGACCCAATCACTCCCAAAAACTAATCATCCCACTAAATTTCATAAAAATCGGCTCAGTTCTGTCTGAGTTATACGAAGTACAAACAAACAAACAAACAAACAAACAAACATATTCACAAATAAATAAATAAATAAATAAATAAATAAATACACAGCGGTCAAAACATAACCTTCTGGCGAAGGTAATAATAATAATTAGATTATAGCCTAATTAGCATATTTAACCATAGAATATAGAAAACTTGTAATACATTATCTTCTCCGATTTATATGAGTAATCAACTGGTAAAGTTTCATATTGATATCTGCAAGTTAAAACTAGAATGGGCACTCGGTAGAGCGCAAACCTTCGCCTACGCCACTTATTCTTTTCTGGCCATCTTCAGAGTGTGGGGCATAAAATTCTCCAAATTTTGCTGTTAGTTTCATTGAAATCGGACTGGAATATCGTAATATTACATTTTTGGCCCAGTCTTGACCTCTTATTCAATTCAGCATGCACACTTTTTTCTGGCATATAGTGCTTGGCAAAGAAAAATGTTTTGGACCTTTTCGTGACCTTGACCTTGACCTTTGACCCAATCACTCCCAAAAAGTAATCGATTGTTCCTTGGGTCATGACCAATCATCCCACTAAATGTCATAAAAATCGTCTCAATTTACGTTTTTGACCTTTTCGTGACCTTGACCTTGACCTTTGACCCAATCACTCCCAAAAAGTAATCGATTGTTCCTTGGGTCATGACCAATCATCCCACTAAATTTCATAAAAATCGGCTCAATTTACGTTT
This sequence comes from Engraulis encrasicolus, assembly GCF_034702125.1. NCBI lineage: Eukaryota > Metazoa > Chordata > Actinopteri > Clupeiformes > Engraulidae > Engraulis > Engraulis encrasicolus. The sequence continues at coordinate 56,379,228 of NC_085868.1, read as the reverse complement.
TTTGACCTTTTCGTGACCTTGACCTTTGACCTTTGACCCAATCACTCCCAAAAACGAATCGATTGTTCCTTGGGTCATGACCAATCATCCCACTAAATTTCATAAAAATCGGCTCAGTTCTGACTGAGTTATACGAAGTACAAACAAACAAACAAACAAACATATTCACAAATAAATAAATAAATACACGGCGGGCAAAACATAACCTTCTGGCGAAGGTAATAAAAATTACCCTATTCACCTACAGTGTCTTGCCTTAAGATAGAAACGTCTTTCTATGGTCAATTTGTTTGTGAATCTGGCCTAAAGGCAGATGAGACGTCACGTCATGAACTTCCGCCTTTACAAGTCTTTCAAAACATTCAAAACCTGCGGAACCACAAGGTTTCCGAACAAGAGATCCACCTACATAATAATAATAATAATAATAATAATAATAATAAAAATAATAATAATAATAATAATAATAATAATTCTATTTATAAAGCACATTTTCATACATGGAATGCAGCTCAAAGTGCTCGAACAACAAAATAAAAAGTGGTAAAAATTTAATACCACAATAGCACAGAAGCAATAAGGTTAAAAAGTAATTAAAAAAAGTCAAAATCAGAGTAGTTAAAATTGATATATAAAAATCAGTACAGAAAAAGAACACATATTGAATAAAAGCAACAGTGGCACAGTGAATTGGAGGAGGGGGAAGGGGAAAGATGGCAGCTAACAGAAGGCAAGTGAGAAAATATTATGTGGTAGAGTGCCATAATGATAGAAATAAAGACAACATACAGTAGCCTATGTAGTGCCAGCAAAAAAAATGGCCCATAGGAAGTCATTTCATGGATATAACCAAACCGAATATATTCCTGCCGAGCTAGAAATAACACGCAACATACAGGAGGGAATAGAACATGATGTCATAATGTGAATAATAACATACAGGGGTGAGTAGAACATGATGTCATAATGTAAATAATAACATACAGGGGTGAGTCGACATGATGTCATAATGTCAATAATAACATACAGCGGTGAGTAGAACATGATGTCATAATGTGAATAATAACACGGTTTTCCCCTTTAAGGCCATTAAGATCACATGATGTTATAATGTGAATAATAACACGGTTTTCCCCTTTAAGTTCATGAAGATCACATGATGTTATAATGCAAATAATAACACGGTTTTCCCCTTTCAGGTCTTGGAGATGATCACCCAGTGGCCCGGACCAGAGCAGCAGGTGACCTTTGTCAACCAAAGCACGAGTGCAGCCAAGTCGACTTTCACTATTCAGAACCTCAAGCAGAACTACTCTGTGGGGGAGGAGCTCCTGGTCACCATCTTTGCCAAGGACTTCACTGGTCGGCCAAAATTCTATGGAGGAGACTTTTTCCAGGCAAAGGTGCATTCAAGCACATTGAAGGTACCTAACAGGGGAACTAACATTTATCTTTGCTGTTGTACTGTATGTATGTGCATCTCTTCTTGAAATATACAGTAAGAAGAAAATGCATCAAGGGTATTCTTGAACTGAGTTTCGTATACACATGACATGTACTTACTTGTTCAAAAGGTTGAAAGTGAGAGTAATAAAGTGTCGTGCGTATGTTTTTGCCCCCCTACAGATTGTTTACTTTTTTCCACATTTGCCACACTTAACATTTCAGATCACAAAACAAATGTAAACATTAAACAAGGATGACCCGAGCAAACATAAAATGCAGCTTTTCAGTGATTATTTCAGAATAAGGCCATAAAACCTGCATGAGCCCGTGTGGAAAAGTAATTGCCCTCTGAACCTTATAACTTGTACCACCCCCAGCAGCAACTATTTAAGTCACGTGTTTACCAGAGCAGTCTTGCGCGCCGCTGTGGATGAATATTTGCCAACTCTTCTTTGCACAATTGTGATGACCCAAGGAACACGTGATTCAATTCTGGTGGTGATCCGGTGCACGAACCGGAACCAGGACCTTTTTAAAGATTCTTCACCATTGCTGGCCTATATATCTAGACGCCCCTAGTGATCACAAATTGAACAGTGGGGACTCCACAAAAAGAAGGCAGAAAGGCGGTGTAACATAGCCAAATGTTCTATCAAGCAGCTTCCTTGGTGGAGGTCTGCGCTCTCTGAGTGCTTCTAGTTGATTTTGTTGTAGACATGTGAAAGGGAGAACCATCCTTACAAATCACTTGTGGAAACCAAGAAATACATGTGGCCTATGCTATTTACCTGAACCTACAGCCTACATGTTTCCTATGCTGCACTGTATATCTGTCAAACTACAGTCGTCTAACCTCAAAAAGGTCATAGGCCCCATCAGCGCAGCAGTAATTAAATATACAGTAACGTCTTTTTCTCTCAGTGTTTTATGCAGGGCTCTAAATTAACACCCGCCCCAGTCGGCCAAATGAAAACTCAGTCTGGCAGGTAGAAAAAGAAAACTTACTCGCCACTTTGACCCATTGAATGTAAGATGAACACCAACGAGTCATTTTGGCTGGTGAAGAAAAAAAGTGAATTTAGAGCCCTGCTTGTAGGCCAGTTGTGATTGTAACACACACTCTGTTTTCTCCCTTTTCCCTGTGGATGGTGTGCAGGCCAGTGTGTTCGGAGAGGTTGTAGACCACCACAACGGGACGTACTCAGCCCACTTCCTCCTGCCCTGGGCAGGTCAGGCCTCAGTGGCCGTCCTCCTGGTCCACTCCAGCGAAGTCATACTGGCCTTAAAGCAGCACTGGAGCACAGACACCTGTCAGGTCTTGTACAAGGGCTTCTTTGTCAGCGAGACTTTCGCTAACGGCAGTCGAGCGGAGGAGACGGCGCTGTGCACCATCAAGTGGCCTGGGGCGGTACTGCCTGGCACAGGTGACATGGACCAGAGCAACTGCTGCTGCGAGTATCGGGACGGCCGCACAGGTCAAGGACAATGACAACACACCTCTGACATGCACCCAGGGCTTGGGGGGGGGGCGATAGGGCCCGGGCACTTTTGGCTTAAAGGGGCCCCTCACAATTCGCGGCACAGAACTGACTCACTGTTGTGCCCCGCACCTAGCCAGGCCACGCCCACCTAGTGACGCAACACCTTCGCCGTTGCAACTAGTCAGGTCAAGAGCATTGCAAGTACTTTCTGAGTTCCCGAAAGTACGGGAACTCCTTTCACTTCGTCGGGAAGCAAACAACCATAAGCAAACCAAGGGAGGCGGATCAACCATGCCGTTTGGGAAATGTTAATTCTTATGCTCTTGGTCAGACCAAGTCTCGAAGAGATTTGAAAGTCGATGATAATCAGGCTATCATGGGCCCCTATTTTGAGAAATGTAAAAAAAAAAAAAAAAAAACACTCAAAACACACCATTTCAGCCTTGCTTTCCCATCACAATGAAAACTGAGATTCTATTATGTATTCTGTTTTGCTATTTATTCTTTATTTATATTGTTTTATTTTACTCTCTTTAGTTTTATCTTGCCTTGTTGTGGTTCTGTATAATCTTCCTTTTAACATCCACTACTAACTTTTACCTGCTGCTTTGCACTCTAGCATGTACGTATTGCTTTCCTTTGGCTCCTTTGTTTGCTTTTGATTGCTGCTTCAAGTGTACTTGAGTATCTCAAAAGGTGCTCAAAATGTATTGTGATAATGTATTACTATTATTATTATTATATTATTTTATTAAAAATAAATATATATTATTAGGTCTGATGTGGCAGTGTCTCCGGCCGAGCACCCTGCCCTGTGAGAGTCTGGTGTTCCACAGTCAATATGAAGACTCGGACCATTTCACACTGTTGGAGACGAGCCTCATGCGAGGGTAACCTAAACCAGTTAGTGTCTCTCACACTCTCTAAACCAGTTAGTGTCTCTCACACTCTCTAAACCAGTTAGTGTCTCTCACACTCTCTAAACCAGTTAGTGTCTCTCACACTCTCTAAACCAGTTAGTGTCTCTCACACTCTCTAAACCGGTTAGTGTCTCTCACACTCTCTAAACCAGTTAGTGTCTCTCACACTCTCTAAACCGGTTAGTGTCTCTCACACTCTCTAAACCAGTTAGTGTCTCTCACACTCTCTAAACCAGTTAGTGTCTCTCACACTCTCTCTTTCTGCGGGGATCCTCTTTTGGACACGACCCCTATGCTTTGGATAAAAAAGCGTCAGCTCACTGTAATATAATGAATAACTATTAACCATGGTTAGTTGTCATAGTAAAACCATGGTTATTTTTTATGATGGCATAGTTAAACCATAGTAAATCTATAGTTAGACCTGGTTGAACCATAGCCAAATAATGGTTAAACCATAGTCACGCACAGTGCACAAAAAAATGTGACAACTATGAATAGCCTAACTATTAACCATGGTTAGGTTCTCATAGTAAAATTTCGATTTTCGTAAGTGCAATAGGGACATGTGTGTTAGCATTAGGACCACATTTGTTAGCATTAGGTACATGTGTGTTAGCATCTATGCTTTGTGTTTCCTCAGAACTCAGTTCCTGTGGAGACCGACGTCAGATTAAAGTAATTTCTACAAATGCAGCTGTTGGTATGCTACACAATGTATTTATATTTTATTTTTATTCCAAATTGTGCTTTACAAGGTCTTCAGGTGCAAGCGAACATATGTGTTCATTTCATGTATGACGTTCATTATGTCTGCTATAGTAAGACTGCGTTTTTTTCTGTCACTTCAGACATGTATCTTTTACCTGAAATGTTTTGACAGTATAGCGTCCGTCTTCATTAGCACACCTGACCTGAAGAAGGCCGACAGGCCGAAACGTTGTCACATTAAAAACTGTTTATTTAACTTGAGAGTGTGCGGAACTTCTCTCCTCCTGCACTATAGCGTCCGTCTTCATTAGAGCCCCCCCCCCCCCCCATGCCCTTGCCATTTGGTAGAGGCCGTCTGCATGAAAAATGTGAAAACAACACACCCTTCTAAATCGTTTCGTGTTTGGTAAAAAAATCAGAAACAACATATTTTTATGTGAAGCCCGTAGCACAATTCAAAGTGGATCGAAATATCATTTTAATACGCCATTGGATTACATGCTAAAATGTTCCGCTAAAAACGGAGTTAGGTCCTATGAGATTGGAGGATGTGAAGCCACTTTCAAGCCCAATTTCCTAATCGACCAGTAGGGGTGTGCAAATGCAGTATTTCTCCTAGTCACACGGCCATTGTTTTGGTCATAGCAAAGAGGGTGGAGTAATAAAGAGGCTTCGAAACCCGCCCACCCAATGCAAAAGTGTGTGCTCAAGTTGGGTCTCCTAAGGGGGCGTTGTCCCCTCCTTCTTCTATTTTTGAGGTGTTTGCACGAGAAGTGCGCTACCGCCATCTACAGCGCTAAGGGGACTCCATTTATTCTCAACCTCAAGACTCCGAAGGTCTCCTAACCGAAGGTCTCCTAAAGGGGCGTTCACCCGACAGAAAGTGGATACCAGAAATGAACTAGAATGACTTATCTCTGTCTAGAGTATCTGTGGTCATATGCTGTGTTTGGGCTCCACTAAAACATTTCCCATTAAATTCACAAGGAATTAAACATTTTGATAAATATAACGTTTTTGAAGACCTGTCTCCAAACGATTGTTTAGTGCTCTGAATTTGTATACAAGTTGCCAAGTTCGTCTGTAGGCTAGTAGGCTATCCTGATGTTATAACGTGAGACGCGGTAGCTCCGGTTAGTTCCTAATGGCCAATATGGTTTATTTATGACCACAGTTGTTGAAAATAAGATCACATGGAGATGTTAGAAAGGGAAAACTGCCATGTGGGTAAATTCAGATATGATAATTGTGTACACTATTGGCATTTTCAGGGTTAGGGGGCGCATCCATTAATGCGTCTTGTTATCGCAGCTCGACGTATTGGATACCCCAGTGTCGTCGCACTGCTACTACAGCTTGCGTGGCCCGGGAGTTATATACAGGAAGTATATAAATCTACATTTCTAGCCGTTTTATCGATATAGCAAACCAACTGCCCCTAAATTACTACTCAATATGTTCTTACCGACCTCGGCACATGTGTTTTTTTCACACACAGCTTGACCTTGTGTTGTTGTGCTCATGGTCGAAATCGAACATAATAATTTGAAGATGTTTGTAGTCTATATTTTGTACATCCAAAAGTTTGATAGCTGTCAAAAATCTACTTATACACCTTCGTGATGACCACAGGTATCAAGGACATCTTCATGTGATCACCAGTCATTGGGTAACGCAGTACGACAGCTGTGGCTATTTGCATTACCAGAGAATCTCTAGCAGGGAGAACATTCACACTGATTGGTTCCCATTGTAGCCAGTTAGCTTTGCATGCATACTGCAGTTCCTATGGAGTGTCCACTAGTCCGCGAGCGCCGGTAAGTCTTTCAAGTAGGAAAATGTATGGAATGCAAAAGGGCGCCCAAATGCTAAATACATTGCTAATGTAATTTCCAGTCACAAATCTCATCAATAAAATATTCCCGGTAAGCACTATTGTTGATGTTTCATGATAGGCTGTAGGCCTATTGTCAAATCTTTCAGGTGTCTAGTTTTACAGCAATGAAGAAGATTTCGACCTGTACTCGCTGGCATTCCGCTAATGTTTATGGGTTTGACCACTCATAAATTGAGTTGAGTTTTGTGACCCAGTATATAATAATCTAGTGGCGCAAAATAGTCGAAACGCTACTCAAACAAGGTCTTATTATTTCTAGCTTTGAGCGGAATATTAATATTTCAGGGCAAAAAATTATAATAATAAAAATATATATATATATAATAGTAGAAAACTCCATTGACATCCATTCATTTTGCACTTGTTCGGAGTAGGGTTAGCCATTTGTGGCTAGTAGTTAGATCAGAGAGTGAACACCCCCTGGCATAACTTTGGGGAGAGCGCAACTCTTTGACGTGCCACCGGACCGCCGCCGTGCCGGAATCCCAACATGGTCTGGTAATGATGATCTGCCGTATTTCATTGAAAATGAATTGAATGCTTTGGTACGGCTTGCGTCAAATTGAACAATGGATGAGCAGGGTTAGACTGCCTGTTTATCCAGTTGCATCCAATGCTCACTAAAACCTTTTTGTACTTTACTTCAGTTTATAAATGGAAGCTACCTCCCAGATGACTTTTTAAATTAACATTAATTGACAAGTAAGCTGTATCTTTACATATTTATTGAAGTAGGCTAAATAAATTTACATTACTGAAGTGAATAATAAGCAGCCTAAGTAACTTTTTAAAGTATATTGCAATGCATAGCAATGATGCCGGTATCGCGATGCATCGTGATATAATCGCATCGTAGCATATGAATCGTGATTCACATCGCATCGCGAACCCCTTGCCAATACCCACCTCTATCGACCAGTTCCCATAATTTTGCATTGCGCATGCATACTATGCAGCAATGTTCCGTGGTCTGTGCAGCAATGTTCCATCCTGAACGAGCATCATTCAAAATGTCATGCTTTTATCAGCTCCGCAACGGTAATGGCCTTTTTCTCCCGTAACCGACTCCAGTATATTAGACAATCATACAAGAGACGGCTGCAATCTTGAAAATGGCGGCCATCTTGAAAATGGCAGCCATCTTGAATATTCATGTCAACTTTTCAATTATCCATTAGACATTTACAAAGTACTATGAATTGTAAATATGTTTAAATATCATATTATATCCATTACTCATAAGAAAACTGCTGTTGCTGTCGGCCATTTTCAAAAACTCATGATGCCTCCATATCCAGATCTCTCTGGAATGCCTTTGGCTATATGTTGTATCACAAACAGAACGATTGTTTTGGTTAACCGCAGCACTACCTGTCTCTGTTACAGGAGTGGGGAGGAGTATATGCCGGCCTCGCATGCCCACCCCAGTACCTGCAGGGTTCTACTTCAAGGATGTCTGGACATCATTTGTGTGCGCCACGCGTCATTTCCGAGGGAAGGACAAGGCCGCGTGTCTGAGGAACAAGCATATTCACATGGTTGGAGACTCCACCACCCGACAATGGTATTTCTACCTCGTCAAGGACACACCCAGTAAGAACTCTATCGCTGTGCCCAGAGCCATCTAATAACAGAGTTACGTCACTCCCATAGACCTCTATGGACCAATCTTTCCACAGCAATGGCGGCTCTCATGGAGCCTCACGGAGCGTTAACATGGAAATCCCCATTGACTTTAGTTCTATTAGAAGTTACTTAGTTCTAGGAGGTGGCCGTAGAACACAGAAAATGTGGTAAAGGTAATGTAATTTGTTTGTACTTAAATCTTTGTTTGGTATGTGATGGTTCTGTGTTAGTTTCCAACGAACAGAAGTTTACTGTTAAGAAACATTTTAATCTACGCGAATCACATCACCAACCGACTTCCTGGTCCCCGGTTTGCGCAACTCTGTTATTAGATGGCTCTGACTGTGCCATCTGGTTCTGGGTTGTGATTGGCTGATTGGGCATTCCAAGCAGTGTTGCCAGATGTTTCTGATCAAATTCCGCCTAAAAGGTTCTCAAAAACCTGCTAAATTCTGCCCAATTTCAACAAATTGCATTGATGTCTATGGGCTCAAAACTGCAGAAAAAAACATCAAATGGCCGGCAGACGGCCATCGAAAGTAGCCCAATTGGGTGGGTTACCTCCCAATCTGGCAACACTGATTCCAAGTGGTAAATCGGCCATTACCAAACACCATTCCAAACGAATATTCTACATGTGGTTAAGTTAAACCCTTGAGTCTAAGTTGGTAACGAGAATCTGGTGCAGCTGGGGTAGAGAGACTACAGCAAGAGCACATCTTTACACTATGGGGGTGTCGGTGTGACATTGCAAAGACGTTTCATTCCTGTACGTCAGTGGTTCTTAACCTGGGGTGCGGGCACCCCCTGGGGGTGCGCCAGAGATTTCAGGGGGTGCATAGAATTTTGTTTGTGTTGAGGTGTTGACCAAAATTGTGCTTTCAAACATTGTAATTAGGTCAAATTAAGACCAAATTAAAAGATGTTTTCGTCCCCATTTTAAGTCATTAAGGTATTGATTAATGTCTATAGCAAGAATCATTGTAATTAATCACTTAAATATTTTTTTAGTCCATATACGCATGTGGAAGTTTATGTTGGGGATGCATGGCTTGTCTTGGGCACAGGTAAGGGGGTGCGTTAAGAAAAAAAGGTTAAGAACCACTGCTGTACGTATACATCCTCCCTGAGCTTTTGTAGCAAAATTTGTGTCTGGCAGCGCACGCCCAGTGGTGTTGCTGCGGTAACCAGCCACTTTCTCAACTGAACAATTGAATTGTTAATACAGCACTTTGAAAAGACATTTAGTCAGTGATTAAGTTAGATAAGTGTAGCAGGGGGAGGAGTTTGTAGCGACTACGCCACCTAGAGGCAGGGCAATTTTACCTCCAGGAAATATCTAAACCTTAAATTAGCACAAGTTCGAAACACACAGGACAGAGTTCATGATGATACATTACATTACATTACATTACATCATACATTACATTACATCACCATCCTGCTACATAAGCAATAAGTCTGTAGCCTGGTCGTCACATACGGTGCGTTTGTGTACACAAACGTCCGTCTGGTAGCATTGCAGTTATAGAGCTCGAAAGTCCCGCCCCTTAGTTCCGCATTTCACGGGACCTAAGCTGACCATCTAACAACATGGTAGCGTGTAAATATCTTCCGATCACAGTCATTATATGCGCTGGGCTCCAAATATGCTGTTTAAGAGGCTAGATAAAGATTATTCATACAGAAGCATCAATGTTTTGTTCCGAGGCCGTTTGCATGAAAACTGTGAAGAAACACAGCTTTCTAAAAAGTTTGGGGGTTCGTACGAAACATTAAGCAAAAATATCAGAAACAACATATATGGAGCTCGTGGCACAACTCGAAGGGGATCGAAATATCATTTTAATACCGCCATTGGGTTACATGCTACGATTTGCGGTCCCATGAAATCGGCGGAAGTGACGTCACTTTCGAGCTCTATAGCATGCTGTTCTCGAGTCAGAAAATAAGTGGTGCGTTTATTGCTACTCACCACCAACAAATTCCTCCAAAATCGGTTTCTGTTCAACTCTAAAGAGTCAATATAGTATATAATCTATCCTGTGATTCGTCAATGCGAGCTGTCATTGATATTTAAGCAATAAATGCTCAGTTAATTTTCGACTCGAGAGGAGCATGTTGATGGCAGCGCTACCAGACGGTAGTGTGTGTAGCTCTCCACCAGGGGGCTCCAGAGCTACACACACGCACTGTCAGTGAGAACCAGGCTAATAAGTCTGTGAGTGCATATTAAAGGGATATATCCGGAGTTGGAACAAGTTTGCCTCATTTTTGCATGTTTGGGATGAAATACAGTCACTCTAGAGCAAAATCAAGGCAAAAGGATGCGTTTTGAGAAAGTTTGATAATATCACGTTAGCCTCGTTAGCCATATCAGCTATGCAATATGAAAGATGTGGGCATCGTTTTTCGGCGGTTACACACATTTCAAAAACACAACATTTTAAAGTCTTGCACAGCTCAAAACAACGTCACACTTACCTCGTAATATGTTGAGGGTATCCACACATAAACCGAAGTGTCCAAAGTCCTTCATGTATTCTTGAAAGGTCTGCAGAATGTATTTTGTGAAGCTACTACCTTGAGAATATCTAAATTACGGTCAAGACAACTATTTGACACTAAAGCCCACCAAGTAGATTGCCGAGTGCGTCGCACCATCAGCTATGATTATTTCCATAGCGAGTAACCACAGCTGATGGTGCGACGCACTCGGCAATCTCCTTTGTGGACTTTTGTGTCAAATAGTTGCATGGCCGTAATTGTAGATATTGTCAAGGTAGTAGCTTCACAAAACACATTCTGCAGACATTTCAAGAATACATGAAGGGCTTTGGACACTTCGGTTTATGTGTGGATACCCTCAACATATTATGAGGTAAGTGTGACGTTGTTTTGAGCTGTGCAAGACGTTAAAATGTGGTGTTTTTGAAATGTGTGTAACCGCCGAAAAACGATGCCCGCATATTTCATATTGCATAGCTGATATGGCTAACGAGGCTAACGTGATATTATCAAACTTTCTCAAAACGCATCCTTTTGCCTTGATTTTGCTCTAGAGTGACTGTATTTCATCCCAAACATGCAAAAATGAGGCAAACTTGTTCCAACTCCGGATAATCCCTTTAATATGCGTCCTTGCCTCCTCCACTTGCGCTTGTCTCCTCGCCCCGCCTCCTGGCCCCTCCTCCGTGGAGAAAACGATAAAGTTTCCCAGCTGTCAGCCTAGCCACAACAAATTTTGAGGGACTGTTTTTCATTCACCATAACAATTGCACACGAGAAAAAGACTCTACAATTGAGCTTTTGCAAGATATTGAAATATAATGCTGTTGTCAGTGATGTCATCATGACGAGAAGCGAGTGGAGGAGGCAAGTGGAGGAGGCAAGGTCCCATATTAAGATGCACTCTGTGGGTTTGTGTTCAATTCATAGAGGCTGAAGGGAGATTTCAAGCACTCCGCTTAGCGCCGTGCCCCAACTCCCCTTACCCATTATAAATCAAACACTAACCCTCGTTCTCTCAAAAAAATGAAGAGCAGGAAACTGTGGCACTCCGTTTTCTTATTTTTTAATAGTACAAAGGCAAATAGACTGCCCGACGCGTTTCGACACAAGGTCTTTGTCAGCGTGCAGTCACTCAATTACAAGGCACAATATATTACAGCTGTCAGTTAGTCATTGGTGGTAGGCGAACCCTCGTTCTCTCATGGCTTATTACTTAAGCACCATACATACACGGGGGCAGCCGTTAAGATGGTCTGTTTGTTGTGTTGTGGTTTATTGTGGCGAAAAGTAACAGAAGAAGTCAAAGGACAATGTCTCCTCATCTTTTTTCACATTCTTAGTTTCGCTATTTTGGTGAGCAGTCGCAACAACCAACACACGGTTTTAAGTGAAGATGCAGACGCCAACCTTTTTGGTTTCCCTTCACCGTTTTTTTTGTGGTTAAAATCAGTATCCCGATCTTCTGTAACTCAAAGTTGACAGGTATGATGTAATGTAATGTAGTGTCATGTAATCGTTAGTACCTGGCAGGTGATCTTGTTTTCAGTACCTGTCAGGTGATCTTGATTTGTTGCTTCTCCTTTCGCAGCTCTAAAGGCTCTGGACCTCCACTCTTTGTGGAATGCGGGCCCACATATGGCGGTGGACGTGCAGAACAACATTGACCTTCACTGGCGTACGCATGGTCTTCCCTACCGCACCCCTAGAACTAAAATGTCATCACTTCAGTATATTGAAAACCTCATTGACCAACTGGATGGAGGGCCACAGACTGTGCTTGTGTTCACCATGTGGGCCCACTACACCAGCTTCCCGCTGTCCTACTTTGTTCACCGCGTGTCACTAGTGCGGCGCGCAGTTACATCACTGCTGAGACGAGCGCCACAGACGAAGGTCATCATCAAGTCTGCCAACACAGCTTCTATGGTAAGTCATGGTAAGCATTCTTCTATGGTAAGCTATACGCAGACTTCTATGGTAAGCATGATTCTATGGTAAGCTATACGCATGTTTCTATGGTAAGCTATACGCATGTTTCTATGGTAACCATGATTCTATGGTAAGCTATATGCATTCTTCTATGGTAAGCTATATGCAGGCATCTATGGTAAGCTATATGCATGCTTCTATGGTAAGGCCACACCAATTTAATTTGTTGGTTCTCGGATTTTTTCAGGAAAAAGTTGAAGCGAGAGGGCGAAAAAAAAAAGAAAAAAAAAAATAGTCGTGTGGTTATACCACCTGTATATCAGCCTCACATGGACCTCCAAAGGAAGGTGCAAGACAGGCAAACACCTGGACATGGAGAAGGACAGTGTAGAAGGGAATTAAGGCAACCAAATAGACCAGGCACAAAATTAGCTCACAGGGCAATTATTATATTAATCTGGTTTGAATAAACTGAGATGATTCAACAGTTGAATAGTTGTTGTTTTTCTTTTTTAAAACTGCTATCCCACTCCACTAATTCCACTAAGAGCAATACTGTATTTCACCGCTGCTACTGCTAACCCACAGGGGCTTCAACTTGCCATTGCATGTTTGTCTGTAAATGTTTGAATGTAACACGTTTCCTGATTCGCTAGTCGTAATCGGCATGTTGAAAGGAGTGGTTTTATTGGTTCTCTACGTCACATGACCTCCAACTACTAAAGAGACACCTCCCCGTTCATGAAAACATGCAGTCTTCGTTTTTGTTAACGATTTCATTTTTTGGGGTATTGAAACTGATTTTTTTATTTTTTCCATTTTGATACAAAATACAAGAGGCGAATCCGAGAACCAACAAATTAAATTGGTGTGGCCTAAGCTATACGCAGGCTTCTATGGTAAGCATGATTCTATGGTAAGCCATGGTAAGCATGATTCTATGGTAAGCATGATTCTATGGTAAGCTATATGCATGCTTCTATGGTAAGTCATGGTAAGCATTCTTCTATGGTAAGCTATACGCAGACTTCTATGCATGGCCGTAGCCAGCAAGTTGGGTTAACCGAGGTCCAAAATGCGAAATTTTTTAATTTTTAAAAATATATTTGTTAAAAAAGTACATTTTTATAGGCCTACATGTTTATGTATAATACATATATTTATATGCATCCATGGTGTTTTGTTTTAATCTCTTGGACATGTTTGCCCTGCTCTCTGTGACTCGTTTTCTGTGGAATGGGTATATCAAAATTAACATGAAACTTTAAACACATTCATATCTAAAGGTCCCTCCAATTTAAACCCATAGCCTAATCCAGTGTTTCTCAACCAGGGTGCTGCACCCTGGGGTGCCACGGAAACGTGGCTGATAAATAAATGATGTCAGGCTATAATACATATTTGTCTGAATTTAAAAATGAATAGCCTACTTAGTCTGGAATCTTTCATCTGCCATTTACGCACAATATTAGGTCGCAGAAAGCTGCAACTTCAAACATAGGCTAGCCTATTGTGTGATGTCTCCAAATGTGTTAGTCTACTATCGGATGCGATGCCCTGTTACGGCTTGTTAGTTTGGGGTGCCTTCATTTTTTTAATGAATTCAAGGGGTGCCTCGCATAAAAAAAAGTTGAGAAACACTGACCTAATACAATAAAGTCAATATGATTATTAATCTACCATCTTAAAGTAGGCTATGGGCATAGGCTAATGACAAAGTGGCCAAATGAGTCAAAATATCCGTTGAAGTCGGTAGACAGTCCCACGAGCTACACGAATATGTTTCTTCATTTGGATACTATTTTAACGGTAGTACAGCAAAAACAAAAAAAACAGTAGCCTATTTTCACTTACCAAATGATTTCTTGAAGTTGACATAGGCAACAAGTTAGGACTGTGGCGTGGTTGTTGTGGAGCCTGCTGCCTGTTATATGCCTATGTAAAACTAACGTCTTGTCAGCTGAACATTCTTTTCCTCGCATCGCCTGCACGCTTGTTATTATTATTCTTTTTTTAGTAGTATTTCTGTACACGCAAAAGCGAAAGACGAAAGTCTATCAACACAGGCAATAATAACCCCTCCAATTTACAATCAAATTATTTTGATCTGACATCCTGCTTTTAGCTGAGCTTAAGTTTGAATGTTTATTGGTTATTTTATGCAGCTGATGGCGTCAGTCGGTCTTTTTTTCCACTAGCCTATCTAAAACCAAATGACGGCTTATGACAGATAGTGACTTAGTTATCAAATGCCAACGTTGTCAAAGACGATAGCCTACTCATAACTCCTTATGCATATGCATATGCTACTGTTTTAAAACTGTGCATCCATGTTGGCGACCTGTGTCTCAAGCAAGCTTGTTTGATGTCTGAATTGCGTTCTCTTCCACGACTCGCACCACTCGCGCGCAAGGCGCGCTTGTTCATTGCATGGGAAAAAATATAAGCCTAGTAGTGCAAACAGAGGACACCAGAACATCTTCAGATGAGGACATTTTACTGTGATTGACTCTGAAGAAGTCGTGACTCGAAACGTTAATCTTGTCACTTGACCAAATAAGCAGGTAAAAATCCACATCTGAAGACGCTCTGGTGACTTCCTTTTATGTCCTTTTCTGTCGCTTATTACAGACCTTCCGATTTACAAGTAGAACCCAATGGCTGGTTCTTTCAAATAATGACTCAGTTAAAACGGTTTCACAAAGTTGTGAAAGACATCCACCTATTGGGCCACTGTTTTAAAACGCTTGGCTTTATAGGAGATGTCTCAAGCGCCCAAGCGCAGCGTGGGCAGGCTTAATGGCCACGTTCCTGATCGATCGAGTCGTGCGTGAAGCGTTCCATGATGTGGGCGTGTACTTCCTGGACGTGTGGCAAATGACTTCCTGTCACTACCTGCGTTACGACATCCATCCACAAGAGGTCATCGTCAAGAACGAAGTCGACATCCTGCTCTCCTTCATCTGTACCTAAGTGACAGCCCACCTGGGAAACTCCAACTCCCATTGTCATTGTAACACTGCACTTCACAGCACACAAATCTTCACTGCAAACTGCATTTTATGCATCACCTGTACAAGGGGGCAGCCCCCAATGTTGCCTCAAGGGAGCAGTGCGGCAGGACGGTACCATACTCAGGGTACCTCAGTCATGGGGGAGGATGGGGGAGAGCACTGGTTAACTACTCCCTGCACTAACCTGGCTGATTGGGAGTCGAACTGGCAACCTTTGGGCTGCAAGTCTGACACCCTAACTGCTTACCCATGACTGATCTGGTCTATTATGAAACTCATCCCAATGGCAATGCATCCCAATATGTTGTGTGTGTAATGTGAGTGATTGCTTAATAATTAAATTATTTATTACACTTGTATTTTCTCTCTCAACCTTCAAGAAGCAAGTAAAGACTCTTCTCTTTCACGACTGTCTACTACACTAATGCTTGAGCTGCCCCGGTCCTGGGACTGACTCTATGGCATGATGTTTATGTGTGTGTGTGTGTGTGTGTGTGTGTGTGTGTAGGCCTACTACTTAATACTGTGCTAATGTAATGTCAAAACCTTTCGACATCCTGCTCCAGTCTAGCGATGCATCAGAGTATCTGCTACAAGCTGATTCAAGGCTCTCCACCGTCGCCTCCAGAGCCTTGGTCTGGCTGCTAACCTTGTCAATGCTGCCCCTCAGCTCGTCCCTTAGCTGTGAGATGTGCTGTTTCAGCTCTAATGACTGATTTGGCGTTCTCATCTACAGTATCTTATTCAGCAGATCCTCCTGAATCACAATCAAAATGCCATTTTAGGGCTCACTGCAGCAGGGTCCATGGTCTGTAGTGTTAGCATTGGCGTTAGCATTGGCGCCTAATTTAGTGCTAACTGAGCGCTTGTTCTTAGGTGATATCCGATAACGGGGATATAACAATAATTGATGACAAACAAACGTTGAATAATTGAGACAGACTGTACAAACAAACAAAAAGGCGCTGTAGACCTAACTAATACATAATAATAATAATAACAACTTGGTTTTATATAGCGCCTTTCAAGTAACCCAAGGTTGCTTTACAAAAGGAGAGTGGGCAGGGGAATAGAGAGAGAGGAGAGGTGGGGTTGGGTCAGGGTAGTTAAGGACCATAGGCCTCAGTGAATAAGTGTGATGTTAGGTGCTTTTTTAACGTAGCCAGTGTGGGGGCTTGACGAACATGGAGAGGTAGACTCTTCCAAAGGGTGAGGGCAGCAACACAGAAGGCTCTGTCACCAAAGGTCCGTAGCCTGGAATGAGGGATGACAAGCGGGTCCTTGCTAGAGGACCTCAGGGACCTTGGTTGGGAGTGATGCTGGATGAGATCCGAGAGGTACTGGAGAGCAAGAGCATTGAGGGATTTGTAAGTGAGTACATCCGAATATTCAAATCTGGTGACGAGCCCAAAAAACCCACAACCTCACTCGGCGCTGCTCATACCGGAAGTCGTAAAGTCAAAACGAACCCTACTTAGGGCTCCACTGTGGCTGATATGGTAGGGCACTCGTCTACTAAGCGTCCAACCTGGGTTCGATTCCCAGCCCTGGGTCCTTTGCTGGCCTTTACCCGTCTCTCTCTCTCCCAACTCGCTTCCTGTCTCTACTTCATTGTCCTGTCTCAGAAAAAAACAAAAAACGATAAAGGCTTGTAAATTTCTCTGACCCCTCTCTTTCTGTGCCCAGCACAACTGATTGTCCCCCACTACCAGTTTCCCTGATGTTGACTATGACGATGTCCTCTATTGTAAGTCATTTTGATTAAAAAGCGTCAATGTAATGTTATTTTCTTGTCATTTATTATTATTAGTAGGCCTACACTACAGTTTAGTATCTGCTACAAGCTGATTCAAGGCTCTCCACCGTCGCCTCCAGAGCCTTGGTCTGGCTGCTAACCTTGTCAATGCTGCCCCTCAGCTCGTCCCTTAGCTGTGAGATGTGCTGTTTCAGCTCTAATGACTGTGCTTTGGCGTTCTCATCTATCTTATTCAGCAGATCCTACTAAAGACTCTGAATCGCAATCAAAATGCCATTTTAGGGCTCACTGCAGCAGGGTCCATGGTCTGTAGTGTTAGCATTGACGTTAGCATTGGCGCCTAATTTAGTGCTAGCTGAGCGCTTGATATGTGATAACGTAGATATAACAATAATTGATGACAAACAAACGTTGAATAATTGAGACAGACTGTACAAACAAACAAAAAATGTGCTGTAGACCTAACTAATACATAATAATAATAATAACAACTTGCCTTTCAAGTAACCCAAGTTCGCTTCACAAAAGGAGAGTGGGCAGGGGAATAGAGAGAGAGGAGAGGTGGGGTTGGGTCAGGGTAGTGAAGGACCGGGGGGGTGACCGCCATTCCGACATAACGCCATTCCGACATTGACGTTCAATTGTCAGAATGGCGGTATCTTTTTTTTCCATGAAATGTCCCGCCATTCCGACACCCCCACCGCCCATCTTGGGCTCCTTCCCTTGGAGCACGATTTACGCAGATTTCAGCACCACATGTGTGGAGAGCTCCGGAGATGTATGCTCGCTCCCCTAAAAGCAACTTGGTCTTGGTATGGTGGTAGGAAAAAGTGAGCATGATTTACCATATTTCAGCACCACATGTGTGGACAGCTCCGGACATGCCGCAGGTGTATGCTCGCTCCCCTAAAAGCAACTTGGTCTCGGTATGGCGGCATGAAAAAGTGTCGGAATGGCAGTATTTCTGAATGGCGGTGTGTCAGAATGGCGGTATGTAACCGGTCCAGGGCCCCTGTAGATTTCCTCCTGGCCCCTGTTGTGGCATCTGTATTGAACAGCGAATGGCCGCGACATGATATACATTTTTGTATATTATATATTCATAACATTAAAAATGTATCTCTTTTGTCAATTTATGTGCCCCCCAGAAATAAAAATGGCAACATCTCGGCCCCTTTTGGAACCGCGCCTGAATGCATGGCTCTGAGCCGCTTATGCCCTAATTCGTGTAAGTCTTTAAAATGCGTTTGAGATAAAAAAAAGAATAAAATAAAATAAAAAAAGAATCTTTGCCCGGTCACAAATCTGTAAACTAATACACAAACACAATCCATGAGTTTAAAATCCACAATTAAATGCACACACATCCCTATCTTATCGTCTAATTGGCCTATGAAACTCCTGATAACACATCCCTTTATCGTGGAATGGATGGTTTCCAGACGGATGCATTTTATCGTTGGACAGGAAGTTGAGTGCTGGTGCGCACTGTAGTATGCGGATGGCGACCTAACCTAACGGGCGGACAAAGCAACCATTCAGCCCGCATAGCGGAGACTCTGGATCAGGTGCAAACAAACGCCAATGTAGCAGTTATATTTCGCTATCATCTCCAGGACTCAGGACACTTGCTGCATACAACCCGGACACGTGTCGTGCTTTGAAAAGCAGGTATGTTGTAAGCTAAGCTAGCCCAAGTTTCTGTAAACTTAGCCAGTCTGCAGTAACGGCAGTGTTAGCTATTTGTAATGGCCCAGCACTTGGATGTGTGTTAGCACGTAAGTTGGCATGACTGGTTTGATATCAACCAGGGCACAATATTGGCGAAGTAACCCCTGAGTGCAGAGGCCGTCGTCATTGTTGTCATTTGGCTTACAAGACGAGACCCCCGTGTTCGCTTAGAAGGGTGACTCGCTTGATTTCAGAAAGATCTGCAGTAGAGAGGAGGTAGCAGGCTCTTGACTAGCGGGACATTTTGGCACTCGCAACTGCAGTGTATGGCTTGCTGGACCGCTGCCTGCCCGTGTTAGCGCCTGGCTCTTCCCATTAGCATCCGAACTCCGAACAACATCGGAGCCGTCGCTGTTTTACGGAGTCTTGTCAGAATGGCACTGAGTCGCTGCCGTACTAAATACACGACGAATGTCTTGAGAAATCCTGATTTGCAGCGTGTCTGACTAAGATGACAGCGCGGTAGGACCAAGAAGAGCGACGCCAGGAGATGTCACCCGGAGGAGTACAGACGCACCGAGTGTGCTGCGCTCCCCCCCATCCCGACTCGAGGTTACTAGAGTTCAGCCTAGTTGTGGTGGCGTGTTGTGCCTTGCGCGTGTTGCCTCCTGCACTCTGAACCGAAGCCGCCCGCGGGTGATAGTGATCATGAAGGGCGAGCTTATCTGGGTGGGGAATCTTTTACCACTTAAAACACTTAACCCTCTTGCCGCAACCCCTGTCCTGTGGACGAAACGTCACCCATCGCACCACGGATCACCCCTCTCCATGTTCATACCCAATTACTCCCTCGGGGCCTCTGCGCTGTTGCATACTGCGTTGCTTTGTGTTCGAGTGTGCCGTTTTAGTGCACTTGACCTTCTTGTGTGTGTGTGTGTGTGTGTGTGTGTGTGTGTGTGTGGCGCTATTTATGCTGGTCCGGATTGACCCGTTTGACCGCGGGGCTGTTTGTGGAGCAGTACAGTAGGCTATTAGGTGGAATCGTTTACATGACCGTGTGGGTGGCATTTGTTGACGGTTAGTTGAATAACGGGCTGGAAGACGCTTTGTCTGATCCACTGGACCATGTGGGTGGGTGGTACTTGTTGAGGGTTGAATAACGGGCTGAAAGAGGCGTCCTCCGTGTTGCCAAATGGATAATGCTGAATTATCGTACCAAAACCGCCAAATTATCTTTTTGAGCTTTTTTTTGGGAGGAAATTACTTGTGTACAACATCCAAATTGTTGTTGCAACTCTGAAATGATCGTACATCATGTTTTTTTATCATGCAGAGTACAAAATGGACAAATTATGGTACAAATACGATAGTTGTGGTACATCTGGCAACACTGTGCGTCCTCCTCTACCCCTCCAGTCCAACAGCACTCCCCTCCCCTCTCATCTCCTCTCCTCCCCTCCCCTCTCATCTCCTCTCCTCCCCTCCCCTCCACGCCACCTGTCAATAATCTCCCGGTCAGGATCCGGTGCGGTGCCGGTAACCCAGGTCGTTGTGTGTTGTGACCGCGACCTACCTCTCTCTCTCTCTCTCTCTCTCTCTCTCTCTCTCTCTCTCTCTCTCTACTTCTCTCTCTCTACTTCTCTCTCCTCTCTCTCTTGTTGGCGCTGGACTGTGGACCTCTGATCAGAGTCTTGTTCCTTATCTGTTGGCTATGATGCCATAGGAGCCTTATCATTGTGTGTGTAGCCATGTGGCCATTGAGGCCTTATCATTGTCATAGGAGGGCACGGCACAGCTCATTTCAACACTCGCTGCCACGTCCCCTGATATGTATGTGGATGTGGTGTCATTCCTGGGGGTGGTGGTGTGTGTGTGTGTCATTCCTGGGTCATGGGGGGCAGTAGTGGGTGTGTGTGAGAGAGAGATTGAGAAGTGTGTTGTAATATGGCATGGCATGGCATGGGAAGTTGTGCTGGAGGACCAAGTGTAACTTGCCAACTCCTAGTCAGCGCCTCGGTTCGGACATGGGAGTCACAGCACGATATTGCTGAGCTAAAGGGCCAGTCCAATAGCCCAACGCTACCGATACTGTACTCTGATGGAGACTGGGACTGCAAACTTAATTGCCCACTGATGGGATTAATAAAGTTCTCTGAATCTGAATCTGTATCTGTATGAGTCTTCGGGAGGGAGGTTTACTCCACACCACACTCTGCTAGTTGGCCTCCGTTACAGAAGATCACTGATTGGCTGGGAGACGTGTCATGTGAGGAGGCTCCAGCGCACGCTAGAAACGTCTAGAAACTGACGATGACCTAGCTGACCCATACAGGCCAGGGGCTAGCGAAACTGTGTGTGTGTGTGTGTGTGTGTGTGTGTGTGTGTGTGTGTGTGTGTGTGTGTGTGTGTGTGTGTGTGTGTGTGTGTGTGTGTGTGCACGCTAGAAACGTCTAGAAACTGACGATGACCTAGCTGACCCATACAGGCCAGGGGCTAGCGAAACTGTGTGTGTGTGTGTGTGTGTGTGTGTGTGTGTGTGTGTGTGTGTGTGTGTGTGTGTGTGTGTGTGTGTGTGTCCCACCTATCGGGGCTGGTGGAGCATATGTGCCTGGTTATTGACTTGCACTTGAGACACCGTTTACAGACTATTTCGGATTATCTTCCTTAAAAAGTTCACACCTATGAGCACACACACTCTGTTGCACACACACACACACACACTCTGTAGCACACACACATATTATAGCACACACACACACACACACACACTAGAACACACACACACACACACACACACACACACTAACACACACACACACACACACACACACACTAGAACACACACACACTCTAGCACACACACACTAACAGCACACAAGCTGCTGATGCGCCTGCTTTACTTGCCTCCTGAGCAGGTAAACACATCAGGAGCCGGTAGGAGGAAACCAGGATAATGGAAGAGGTAAATCACCTAAGTTAAAGGGACACTGTGCAGGAAATGGTCAAAAAAGGTACTGCAACTATGCTGCTTATTGAAAGTGGGCTGCCTATTGCCAAATTTGATCTTTACATGATAGTTTACTAAGTATTAAACAAATATTTTCTAGTATGGTCCAAGTACAGTCATTTATGCAGCTAAAAATGGCTATTTTTGGAAATTCAAAATGGCGGACCATGGAGAAGATCCCCCTTTTCATGTATGAAAAGTGCAATTTTTCCAGTCATAATGAATACTTAGAATTTGATGCTGGTGGTAAGTCTTCATGAAAAAGGTAACATTAGTGAATGGTCAGCATGAAATGTGGAAATAACCAACTAAAAATCTCACACAGTGTCCCTTTAATGAAGAGCCTGGAGTCATAATTTTCTAAAGAACACATAGACTCTGTGCTCTTCTACTAGATGATTTACCTTAACCTGGTTTACTCCTCCTGAACCAGCTCCTTAATATAGGCCCCAGCTGTCTTGACCTCTGACCTCAGGGCAGCGGTTCACAGTCTTGGTGGTGGGTCTTGACCTCTGACCTCAGGGCAGCGGTTCACAGTCGTGACCCCGTTAGCCAGGGTCAAGTTCACCGCTCCGTAGAGTAGAAGGGTCGTCCCACGACACCTGAATAAAAGTCCATGAGCTTACAAAACTTAATGTAAATATTCTGACGATATTATATTCTAACAATATAAGAGATGGGAAGGGGAGGGAAGTGTTGCCTGGATACATCAGGGAGTGTCAGAACAAGTAAAAAGAAGTTTTCCTCCACCACAGGTAACTCGTCTGAGTAAAAAGTAGACCCGTGTACTTGTCTTATGATCTGCTGGCACTGCGCTGGTTGAATCAAGTTTTTGATGGGTCCTCTTTGTAAGGTCTTTAGTATTTTTCAGTGATGATGATGATGGTGATGGTGGTGGTGGTGGTGGTGGTGGTGGTGGTGGTGATGATAATAAATAATGATAATGATAAAAAAATAAAGGACCTGAAATAAAAGAGACACTAGCACAAATAAAATATATATAATATATAATAAAATCTACAAGAATCAGAAGGTTTAGGCCAAAACCAAGTGGCATATTACTTGGTCACAAGGACCGTCCACGGCACTCAGATGTGGCCCCTGGTGGCAGCAGGGTGAGGGGGAAAACATCCTTTTCACTTGATTTAAGATTTTTTTGGGGAAAAAACATGAATTACCTTTACTTTGGCCACCTCCTCCAGTTATTCTGAGTTAAAGCCACTCTGAGTTTAGATTATTGTCCAGATGTCGCAGGCGCAGCAGACAGCGTGCTTGTGTCAATACTAGGAAATAATTTAGGATGGCATAACTTTCTGGCCACTTCATTCCTGTAAATGGCAATGAAATGTATTTTGATGAATGGAGTAGCCTCAAAATACCCTTGACATGAACATTACTGTACTAAAAAATACATTTTAAAAAAGAATAAACTTGGCTACGAGCCTAAATACGTATCGGCCATAGGCATAAATGACCAACTCCATGGACGTAAGCTGACATGCATGAGCTGCTTAGAGACTGGCCTAAATACGTATCTACATGAACCACTAATAACTTCATGGTCTGAAAGGCCTGATTGCATGAATGAGGCCATGGACATAGGCCTAAATAATTTTAAAACAGGAATTAAAGTTTTAAAAAAAAAACCCAGGAAGTTGTCATTTCACACTGAGGAAGGGTGCAAGTCTGACACGTCTGTGAGTTGTTTAAAAAGTGAAATGATGTTTGATGAGTGCTTCTTTGTTCATTTATTTTTCAAATAAGCAAAGTAATGATGACCATAAAAAAAATGGCCATAAGCCCATGTCACACAAATGAACCCTTGGGTATCAAAATGTCTACTTTTACAAATGCCTGAACTGAACTGCTTGTCCGTATGCCCTTGCCCCTATTTTTTAGATGGAAGATAGTGATTTTAGAAAAACTTCGAAATCGAGATTTCATTTTTCATTTTTGCCATATCGCCCACCCCTACTTAGACACAATACCTGAACAGAACTGCTTGCCCTCATTCTCAAACTAGTCTTAAAGTAGCACCACCCATCTAACTTGTGTACTCAGACATCCATCCATCCATCCATCCATCCATCCATCCATCCATCCATCCATCCATCCATCCATCCATCCATCCATCCATCCATTCATCCACGACAGTGATTCTCAACCTTTTTCTAACAAACACCCTCTTGACCTCATCATAAGCTTTCCAACGCCCCCTTGACCTCATCATAAGCCGCCCAACGCCCCCCTTGGCCTCATCATCAATATTGTAAGTAAATAGTATTGAAAAATAGAATAGACGAATTCCCCCCAATGGGAACTTAACCTGCCCCCCACTCAGTTGTATCTTTCTCAAAGCCCCCATAGGACTCCCCAGCGCCCCCGTTGAGAAACGCTAATTTCCTCCCACCCCCAGCCGTACGGACGCCCCTGGACGGCCGTGAACTTGCGTCCGCCCCCCCCACCCAGTTCTTCTTCTTCCACTGGGCCGGGTAGCTTTGATGCTGATTGGATGAGACGTAACCAGGGTAACGCCGGGTGCAACAGGTCGGCCGGTGATCATCTGGTCCTAATCAGCTCATGGATTAGAGGCCTTGAGGACGCTGCGGATCACAATCGCCCTTGTTGTCGTGGAGACAGGAGTGCAGTGACCACTCCGTTCCGCTCTGCTCTGCTCCGCGGCACCTGTATTACCGTGGCAACGTCTCGCTTCAGCCAGCCGGCGACAAGAGACAGCCCTTACGTACGGACAGCTTCGCTCTCGTCGAGCCCGGACGGGAGGAGCCTCTTGGCGTAACCGTGGCGACTGGTCTCTGTGCGACCGGACGTTTGTGCTGGCTGATCCTGGGCGCGCTGACTCGGCACTCGGCAGACTTTGAGGAGATCTGATCGCGCCCTTGCTGGCATCATCATAATCTGCTAGCGGTAGCCACAGGAGCAGCAGCAGCGCATTGCTATCGGTCGCTAGGGATTAGCATGGCTGTGTGACCGGCTCTCAGCTGCTAGCTAGCCCCTTCGTTACCAGTGGTTCCTCCGTGTCGTCTGATTATTTCGCCGCGTTCGTGACTTGAACGTCAACGTATTGACTTTAGCTCTTTAACTTTTTTGTACGTGTTTGGATCTCCTCATTCACCGCCGCCATGTTGAACCAGGGTGCTGTGATGATCTTCACGGGGATGTGCGGAGCGTTGGTGGTGCTGGCCGTGGCTTACTACGCCTACTGGTGAGCAAGGCTGTAGGCTGTAGGCTGTAGTGGGGGGATGTTATTGTGGCGTATTGTCCGGGTACACTACGTGTGCATTATATTCGTGAAAAAGTGGTTGGGACAAGATAAGTTCATCTCAGTGTTCCACCGAGTATGTGTGTGACTAAGCTAAGCTAATCAAAGCTGTAGGATGTGTGTGTGTGTGTGTGGGGGGGGGTAATTAATGTGGCGTATTGTCCGGGAATGCTATGTTTGCATTATATTTATGAACTTGTGGTGTTCACAAAGTAGGTTCATCTCTAAATTGGCATTGGTGAGGCTCGTGTTCCAGTGTGTAAGTGTGTGTGTGTGTGTGTGTGGCTGTGCTAAGCTAAGCTACGGTCAAGATGTCTGGCATACCGGCAAGAGAGGTTTGGCTTGGAAAGTAGTGGGGACATCAATGTGACATATTATTGTCCGGGTATCCCATTTTTTAAAATTGTCTTTGTGTAAAAAGTGGTGTTGACACACTAGGTTCATTTCAAATGTGATATGGACACTTTCCCACCATCCACACCTAGAATGACATCCATGCTGTTGAAGTCTCGTGCTTCACTTGGTGTGTGTGTGTGGCTAAGCTAGGCTAAGCTAAGATATAGGGTCCAGCTGGTCAAGCCGCGTGGCGTGGCGTACCTACCGGTATGTTTCCTACCGGTATGTTTTTGGAATTTAATTTGGAGCCCTGGGGGGAGGTATTGAGATATTGTGGGCAAAGACAGACAGTGGAAGTGTTGAGTGGATGGTGTGGTGATGGGAAGTGTTGAGTGGATGGTGTGGTGATGGGGAGTGTTGAGCGGATGGTGTGGTGGTGGGAACTGGGCCAGTCCAACTCAGTGTAGGAGGAAATGAGAGGGCGACTGAGTTCAGGATTCACACGGTATCCAGCTGGATTCTGTGGACGTCTCTGTCTGTTCCTGTATATATCTTAAGCTTTTTCAACCATTACATTGATGTACATCCTATATTGAAAGGTTCTCTGCCCATTGGGTTAATTTGGACGTGTGTGTGTGTGTGTGTGTGTGTGTGTGTGTGTGTGTGTGTGTGTGTGTGTGTGTGTGTGTGTGTGAGTGTGTGTGTGGTGTGTGTGTGGTTATATGTGTGTGTGTGTGGTTATATGTGTGTGTGTGTGGTTGTGTGTGTGTGTGTGTGGTTATATATGTGTGTGTGTGTGTGTGTGTGTGTGTGTGTGTGTGTGTGTGTGTGGTTATATGTGTGTTTGTGTGTATGTGTGTATGTGTGTGTGGTTATATGTGTGTTTGTGTGTATGTGTGTATGTGTGTGTGGTTATATGTGTGTGTATGTGTGTGTGTGTGTGTGTGTGGTTATACAGTGAGTCCAATATGTATTTGATCCCTTGCTGATTTTGCCCATTTGCCCACTAATAAAGACATGATCAGTCTATAAATTTATGATAATATGTATTCAAACATGGAGAGACAGAATATCAAAAAGAAATTCCAGAAAATAACTGAAAATAATATATTTTAATTTATTTGTATTTAATTTAGGCTAATAAGTATTTGACCCCTCTAGCTAAAGAAGATAAAGTGCTTTGTGGCAAAGCCCTAGTTGTCTAGCACTGAGGTCAGATGCTTCTTTTAGTTGATGACAATGTTTGTGCATATAGTAGAAAATATTTTTGCCCATTTTTCTTTGCAGATTATCTCCAAAACATTAATAGTTTGTGACTGTATCTTGGCAAATGGGAGGTTCAGTTCTCTCCATAGAATTACTATAGGGTTAATATTTGGAGACTGTCTAGGCCACTTCACGACTTTAATATGCTTCTTATTTAGCCACTCCTTCGTTGCTTTGACTGTATGTTGTGTATTATTGTCATGTTGGGAGATCCAAAAATGGCCCACCCTTCAGTGTAGTGGTGGAGGGAAGGATGTTTGCACTCAGGATTGCACATTACATGTCTCCCTCCATCCATTCGTTGACGATGTGAAGTTGTCCTGTGCCTTGGCCAGACAAACACCCTCAAACCATAATGATACCACTTTCATGCATGATGGTGAGGAGGGTGTTCTTGGGATCATAGACAGCAGTACTCTTTCTCAAAACACATTGAATTGTGTTAATGCCAAACAGCTTGATTTTGGTTTCATCTGACTACAGCACCTCCTTCTCATATCCTAAACCAGCCTGATGTCCGTTGGCAAACCTCAGGTGGGACTGCACAGGTTCCTTCTGAAGTAGAGGTACCATGTGTGCACTACAGGATTTTAAACTTCTGTGGCATTAAGTTCTACCAGCAGTTTTCTCAGTGATTTTGTTCCCAGTAGCTTTGATATCATTGCCTAGTTCATCCCGTACAGGTCTAGGGTGCTTTCTTTCTGTTCTCATGGTTATCAAATCCCAACAAAAGGTCAAATCTTGTATAGAACCCCAGACAGGCTGATGGATAGTCATTTCGTATTCCTCACATTTTGGAAGAAATGCATCAACAGCTGGGTCATTAATACCCAGTCTCTTTCTTGTGGCTTTGCAGCCCATTTAATCTTTGTTCAGGTCTAAAATCTTGTCCCTGATATCATTGGACCACTCTTTTGTCTTTCCCATGATGGTGAGGTTGGAGTGCGACTGATTCACTCATACTATGGACTGATTCTGCTGATTAAATGTGTCTTTTATGCATGTTAGTATGTACAGGTGTCTTTCATTCAGATGACAAGTTGATCGGAAGTGCCCATCTGGTCTGTGGGCCCGGAACTGTAATCAGTTGGCAGGGGATCAAATACTTATTTTGCTCGATGAAATGGAAATAAATTAATATATATTCTCTTAAGTTAATTTCTGGATTTTCTTTTTGATATTCTGTCTTTCCATATTATAATACATATTATCATAACATTTATTGACTGATCATGTCTTTGTTAGTAGGCAAACCAACAAAATCAGCAAGGGATCAAATACTTATTGGACTCACTGTATGTGTGTGTGTGTGTGTGTGTGTGTGTGTGTGTGTGTGTGTGTGTGTGTGTGTGTGTGTGTGTGTGTGTGTGTGTGTGTGTGTGTGTGTGTGTGTGTGTGGTGGGAGGGGTGGTGACATGCTCAGCAGGTGCTCCTCCTTAATCAGGTAAATCTCCTGTAATCCACTCAGCCTGCCCTGCTTGTGGATACGCCAGGTATACCCGCCGATGCTAACGGGAAGCCAATGGGCTGCACTGGGGGAAGCTAACCCCCGTTAGCATGCGTATCACTTTCATGGCACTTTTTCTTTTCGGGGGGCTAAGAATGGATGCTAGGCTAGCTGGGCTAAGCTACCCGCTATTGCTAATGACTTAATGGACATCAGGTCTATTCTTAGGCTGAAAGAAACCAGAACTGGAACTCATGGTGCTTAAACCCTTTGAAGAGTACCATCACATAGTATATGTCATTGGACTTTTGGCTAAATGTTATGTTCAATGAGCACTGTTGAGTGCTATAATGTCATAAGGACTTTTTTGCGGGATTTTTTAACACAGTTTTATGGGAGCTGTAGCGTGTTCGAGTAAAATTCTAGAACAACCGGTGGAAATCCTCAGTCCTCCCTAAGGGTTTAAAGGCAGGGTAAGTTAGATGATGCTGGGAGACATGCTGGAGCAAGTTATATGAAAGCTTACACAACCCTTAAGACTGACCGATGCCAAAGGTTGGTATCCGAGAGAGGAACACTGAGTGGCAGTTGAGTGTTGTACACTTTCACATACTATTTTAAACTAGTTGATTTAAAATAGTTCAGGTGTTTCCTTCTTCTGTCTGTTTTTTTTTCAGTCTGGTCTGTGTCATGGGGGACTATCATGACTTCTTTCTAAACATCTGTTCAAACGGGTCAAGCCTACCATCAGGTTGGGAAAGAGATTTTAAACAAATTGGCACTTTACGTGTTGCATTGAAGGTGTAGTAGAGCTATTGAAGCCCATGATGATGTTACGCATAACCAGAATTACCGTTCATTTTCCCTGATAAGCTGTGTGCACATTTATGCAAGAATAGCCATGACATCAATTGGTGATTGCAATCTTGAAATATACCATTGTACTCAGCATGCTGGACTGTTTTAATAGATGACGCAACCTTTGAAGCAAGAAGCTAATTGTAGTTAGCATAATTATAGATGTTTTGGAGAGGAATATTTCCACAACGCGTGCAAACCTGTTGAACTAGGCATCTGTGCTCTTCAGAAAGAGTATTGATATGTGTTAAGTAGTAGCACCATAATGATCTCTGTTAAGCACAATAATTACCTTACAGATATATTTTACCATCATTGGAAACCCTGCGCTGTGCAGTTTCATAAGAAATGTGTTATGGAAACCCTTAAAGTAAACATGTTTGGTGTGTCTCCAATTTAGAAAGTTCATTCACAACCAAAAGTCATTCTTTTCAGGGCATCCAATCAAGGTGATAGGTGTTTCTTGTCAAGGTGATAGGTGTTTCTTGTCAAGGTGATAGGTGTTTCTTGTGAAGGTGGTGGGTGTTTCTTGTCAAGGTGATAGGTGTGTCTTGTCAAGGTGGTGGGTGTTTGTTGTCAAGGTGGTGGGTGTTTGTTGTCAAGGTGGTGGGTGTTTGTTGTCAAGGTGATGGGTGGTGTTGTCAAGGTGATGGGTGGTGTTGTCAAGGTGGTGGGTGTTTGTTGTCAAGGTGGGCACCATAGCATCAGAGAGACCCTGTGAAGCAGATGGAGCAGGGGGTCTGCTCACGCACACTTTGTCCCCAACTGGCCCCCGCTAATCTAACTAGCCAAACACACACTCACTAATGGGTCAACATGGCTAGTGTATGTTAATCTAACTAGCCAAACACACACTCACTAATGAGTCAACATGGCTAGTGTATGTTAATCTAAACACACACTCACTAATGGGTCAACATGGCTAGTATATGTTAATCTAAACACACACTCACTAATAGGTCAACATGGCTAGTATATGTTAATCTAAACACACACTCACTAATGGGTCAACATGGCTAGTATATGTTAATCTAAACACACACTCACTAATGAGTCAAAGTGGCTACTATTAGTATATGTTAATCTAAACACACTCACTAATGAGTCAAAGTGGCTACTACTAGTATATGTTAATCTAACTAGCCAAACACACTCTCACTAGTGGGTCAAAGTGGCTTGTAAAGTTTTCTTTTCTACTGGCCAAACTGAAATTTCACCAGCATTTGGCCGTTTTTCTGGTGTTAATTGTTACTAACCTAAACACTGCAGGTTGACGCCCCC
Source organism: Engraulis encrasicolus (assembly GCF_034702125.1). Classification (NCBI taxonomy): domain Eukaryota; kingdom Metazoa; phylum Chordata; class Actinopteri; order Clupeiformes; family Engraulidae; genus Engraulis; species Engraulis encrasicolus. Next base: position 56,348,791 of record NC_085868.1, on the reverse strand, counting down.
TGTCACTCCTAACCTAAACACTACAGCAGTATCACTCTGGAAAATGCCCCATGTTTATTTTTCAGTACCATCCTTGTGTGACATGAGGGCATAGGCCCCATATGATATGGGTGGACTTCGGTGTGTGTTTTGAGTTTTAGTGAACTTGTTTGACAGCTTAGTCAGAACCGGTCTGAAAGCAGCTGAGGCAGAACAGGTCTGGCAGCAGATTGCACTGGACTTCCTTTTTATCTGCTTCCCCATCTGTTGAAGTTTTCAACAAGTTTGTGAACTTTCTGCATTCGTTCCCTTTTTTGAATGTTGGTTGCATCACTACTTGGCTCAGTTTGCATTAATCTATGACTCTGGGAGAGGCACCTGCAACCCTCTGATCTTAAGACCACCTCCCTGACCATTAGGCCACCTCCGTGCGTGTCTTGCATGGATATCTTTTGTGAACAGCCGGGTCTATTGAATCATCTGGGACTACATACAGGACAACAGATTACATTACATTACTCATTACATTACACTTGGCAGAGGCTTGTGTCCAAAGTGATGTAATCTCGGACATGGCATTCAAAACGTGCAGATACAAAATTGTACAGGAAATATAAGCTTACAGAGCAATAGGTGTAATTTAAATAAGCAAGTGGAGTCTAACCTGGGACTGGACCGGGACTGGACCAGCTCAGGCATCAGCAGCACAGTAAATAATAATCACGAAAGAGGAGAGCAGCAGCACAGTAAAAATAGTAATCATGAAAGAGAAGAGTCTCTACTTTCAGCTTGAAGGTTGGGTGAGATGGTCTTGTTGCTTCTTGAAGGACAATGACGGGGAACAGTTTTGACTGGGCAGGAGGCACGGCTAGGTGGTTTGTGTTGGAAGAGCAGAGTGCTGCTCTCTGGCAGGGACGTACGACCTTAGTATGCCCTTGGGATAAGCTGTGGAGGCTCCTGAGGTGATGGTGCTGGCAAGGGTCAGGGCCTTGTACTTGATCCGGGCAGCCACCAGTAGCCAGATCTATTAGTTGGCACCGCTGTGGGATTGGCTGATTAGCCAGTGTTTCTCAACAGGGGTGCCGCAGGCCTCCCTCAGGGGTGCTGCGGAAACGTGGCTGATAAATAAATTATGTAATATAATACATATAGTCAAAATTGATAAGTTAATGTTAGTCAGTGGAATCTTTCATCTGCCATATACGCACAATAAAGTAAATATAAGTCGCCCCAGTCAGCTGCAACTTCGAACGTAGGTTGTGTGACATCTCCAAATGTGTTACTTATCTAAGCTTGTGTGGTATCGGATGCGGTGCCATGTTACGGCTTGTTGATTTGGGGTGCCTAGACATTTTTCATGAATTGAAAGGGTGCCTTGCCTAAAAAAAGGTTGAGAGTAGTCAATATGAGTTTCTATCAATGAGTCACGGGGGCAGCCATGGTGCAGTGTATATCTGGGGACAGCCATGGTGAAGTGTATATCTGGGGGCAGCCATGGTGAAGTGTATATCTGGGGGCAGCCATGGTGAAGTGTATATCTGGGGACAGCCATGGTGAAGTGTATATCGGGGGTCAGCCATGGTGAAGTGTATATCTGGGGACAGCCATGGTGAAGTGTATATCTGGGGACAGCCATGGTGAAGTGTATATCTGGGGACAGCCATGGTGAAGTGTATATCTGGGGACAGCCATGGTGAAGTGTATATCTGGGGACAGCCATGGTGAAGTGTATATCTGGGGACAGCCATGGTGAAGTGTATATCTGGGGACAGCCATGGTGAAGTGTATATCTGGGGACAGCCATGGTGAAGTGTATATCTGGGGACAGCCATGGTGAAGTGTATATCTGGGGACAGCCATGGTGAAGTGTATATCTGGGGACAGCCATGGTGAAGTGTATATCTGGGGACAGCCATGGTGAAGTGTATATCTGGGGACAGCCATGGTGAAGTGTATATCTGGGGACAGCCATGGTGAAGTGGTCCATGGTGGTTAGAGAATTGGACTGTAGATCACAGGGTTGCAGGTTCAATCCAAGGCACCTAACCCCACATTGCTCCAGGGACTGTAACCAATACCCTGTACCAAGGCACCTAAGTCACGCCCTCTACTTCCTGGTTCATGGGGCAGATAGTTGCTAAAAATTTAATGGAAGTGAACGAGGCGAGTCGTGGTGCACTTGTGGTGCATAAGTGGAGGTCCAAGGTTTGGATTGTTGTCGAAAAACCCTCATTTCAAGCCCAGTAGTTATTTTTTGACTCCCTCTGCCCCATGAACAAGGAAGTAGAGGGCGTGACTTAGGTGCCCCATTAGTTGGCACCGCTGTGGGATCGTCTGATTAGCCTAGAGTAGTTAATATGAGTTTCTATCAGTGAGGCACGGGGACAGCCATGGTGAAGTGTATATCTGGGGACAGCCATGGTGAAGTGTATATCTGGGGACAGCCATGGTGAAGTGTATATCTGGGGACAGCCATGGTGAAGTGTATATCGGGGGTCAGCCATGGTGAAGTGTATATCTGGGGACAGCCATGGTGAAGTGTATATCTGGGGACAGCCATGGTGAAGTGTATATCTGGGGACAGCCATGGTGAAGTGTATATCTGGGGACAGCCATGGTGAAGTGTATATCTGGGGACAGCCATGGTGAAGTGTATATCTGGGGACAGCCATGGTGAAGTGCTGGTTAGAGAATTGGACTGTAGATCACAGGGTTGCAGGTTCAATCCAAGGCACCTAACCCCACATTGCTCCAGGGACTGTAACCAATACCCTGTACCAAGGCACCTAACCCCACATTGCTCCAGGGACTGTAACCAATACCCTGTACCAAGGCACCTAACCCCACATTGCTCCAGGGACTGTAACCAATACCCTGTACCAAGGCACCTAACCCCACATTGCTCCAGGGACTGTAACCAATACCCTGTACCAAGGCACCTAACCCCACATTGCTCCAGGGACTGTAACCAATACCCTGTACCAAGGCACCTAACCCCACACTGCTCCAGGGACTGTAACCAATACCCTGTACCAAGGCACCTAACCCCACATTGCTCCAGGGACTGTAACCAATACCCTGTACCAAGGCACCTAACCCCACATTGCTCCAGGGACTGTATATAACCAATACCCTGTAATTAATATCTGTAATTCGCTTTGTATAAAAGCGCCAGCTAAGTGTAATGTAATGTAATGTAACAAACCAACAGTCAACGAGACAAAACACCCCTAATCCAGGAAGAGACTTGTAGTACTTGGAAGCCACAATCCACACTGTCACACACACACACACACACACACACACACACACACACACACACACACACACACACACACACACACACACACACATATACACACACACACACACACACACACACAACTTGCAGTACTTGGAAGCCACCTCTTGTGTGTCCTCCACAATCCACACTGACACACACACACACACAGACACAGACACACACACACGGACACACTCAGAGGAAGGATTCACCTGGCTGCGACACCCCTGGGTTAGTCTTTCTGGAGATGAACTCCGCGAACACCTTCCCTCATTAGCTAGATGTAAGCCTGTCTAGTACATTAACACTAACAAGCAGCCAACCAGACCTAGAGACTAGAGCAGGCATCACCAATGTGGTGCCCGCGGGCGCCAGGTAGCCCTCCAGGAGCTTCTGAGGTGCCCACCAAGGATGTTAATAAACAGTCACTACTTCAAGATTTTAGTCACAGTTAGTGCTTTTCTGAATTTAATTATGAGATTATTTCTTTATAGCCTATAAAAAATATTTCCTTAACTTTTAAGCAAATTATCATTTAATCTAGTGTGGTTTGGGAATGATATCAAGACCTCAATAAAGGGTTTGGAACAAAAGTAGCCCTCGGGTAGCTCTCAGTAGCCCTCGGGTAGCCCTTGGTAGCCCTCTGACCCAGAAAGAACGGGGATATTGCTTAAAGGGACACTGTGCAGGAAATGGTCAAAAAAGGTACTGCAACTATGCTGCTCATTGAAACTGGGCTGCCTGTTGCCAAATTTGATCTTTACATGAAAGTTTACTAAGTAATAAACAAATATTTTCTAGTATGGTCAAAGTACAGTCATTTTTGCAGCTGAAAATGGCTATTTTTGGAAATTCAAAATGGGGGACCATGGAGAAGATCCCCTTTATCATGTATGAAAAGTGCAATTTTTCCAGTCATAACTTAATGAATACTTTGAATTTGATGCTGGTGGTAAGTATTCATGAAAAAGGTAACATTAGTGAATGGGCAGCATGAATTCTGGAAATAAACAACAAAAAATCTCACACAGTGTCCCTTTAAATCTACGGTTTACAAAAAATGTTTAGACATGTTTTTGAAAGAAAATACATGTGTATTTGAAGTCTTCAAATGTTAGAGTAGAACTGAAATTTGTGTAATTAATGTTCATTTTCAATTCATTTTCTATTTGCACTCCGATTCGGCCACTCAATTGGCTTTCGGTCGAAAACCGAAAGTGTCTTTTTTTGCGTTTTCGGCAGAATATTTTCTGCGGCCAACTTTTCGGTGCACCTCTAGTAGAGACTTGAGGCCTTTTAACCACAACAAGAACTGAACTCCATGCATTTATTGTGGAGCCTGAGACTTAATGTGTTTGGTGCTCTGGAATGGAAACATTCATTAGTTTTGAAATGGTGTTGACCAGTTAATGCGTCTTAATCGAGTTGAATTCGTGAGCCTTGAAAGTTCACTGGGCTAATGCCTGAGAAGTGGAGCTCACACAAACACAAGCAGCAGCCATGTCACACACACACACACACACACACACACACACACACACACACACACACACACACACACACACACACACACACACACACACACACACACAGTAGCCATGTAACAGGCCAATGCAGGGCCTTTATCACGAGAGGGAGAGTGAGCCTCTAAATGGAATAATCTTGTTGACATGAATTAGTGATTTAACCTGCGATATTCATGTTGTTCAAACTGACATCTAGACAGGGAAGTATATTGTTGAGCTTTTTTTGCCTTTATCTGATATAATGCATTTATTTAGTGCCAGTGAAGATGCTACAGGGAAAGTTTTGGGAGAGAAAGTGAAAGCAAAAGCCAGGGCAGTCAAGGGTAAGCGGTTAGGGCGTCAGACTTGAACCCTAAAGGTAACACATCTTTTTGAGCTTTTTATTAGATGGTGGTAGTGAAGAGATCACTCAAGATAATGGGAAAAAGGAGGCACAAGGCTTGTGTGAAAAAGTGTATTGAAGCCGAAATTAAACAACAGAAGTCTGAGAAGATACACTTTTTCACACAAGCCTTGCGCCTCCTTTTTTCCATTATCTTAGGTGATTACTACTTTTTGGGAGTGCACGCACCAAGCAATACACGGCTGTTAATTGCAGGCGCAGACGCCGACCTTTGTTGGTCTTTTGTCATTCGGTAGTGAAGAGATGAAAGTGAAAGCCCATTGGGAAACTCCAACTGTCATTGTCATTGTGAGACAGCACTCCACAGCACACAAGTGAACACTGCACACAACGAAATTGCATTTACGCCTCACCCGTGCAAGGGGGCAGCCCTCAGTGGCGCCCCATGGGGAGCAGTGCGGTGGGACGGTACCATGCTCAGGGTACCTCAGTCATGGAGGAGGATGGGGGGAGAGCACTGCACATGACTGCCCATTTAACCTTTGTTTAACCAGGAAGGTCCCATTGAGTCACAGTGACTCTTCAGCCTGATACATAGTCATGCTGTGCTGACTTGGGGTACAGCATGGACGTACTGTCAGCGGGATGTGTATTCCTCATAGTCGCCCTGCGTGCGCATGCAGGAAAGGGCGTGGTGTTTTTTTCCCGCTGAGATTTTAATGACGTCAATTCA